>NC_053025.1:549159625-549459625 GCF_003073215.2 Triticum urartu | reverse complement strand
GCGCCGTCGCCTACGCCCAGAGTGCCGCCGCATCCGCATTGAGCATGGTCGCTTCCGCCGAGAGGGCATCTGCGGTAGCCGACAGGGTAGCTGCAGTAGCCGACACGGCTGCACCTGCTGCTGCGACGGCGGCTGCAAATGCCGAGAGCGCTCAAGCTGCCGTCCGTGCCGCTGATGTCGCCCTAGCCTGGGTCGAGGCCATCCACGGCAAGACCGAGGATGCACATGCTAAGATATTCCAGGCCACCTCGGACTCTAGCATGCAACCCATGTCTGAAAAGGCGGCGGTGGGCATGGAGCACCTGCTTCCTCATGAGGTCGCCGAGTGAGAGGTGGAGATGCAGGAGGCGGCGGAGATCGAGGAGCGCCGGAAGGAGGAGTTGCGCGTGGCCGAGGTCGAGGTAGAGAAGAGTCTGTCCGTCGAGGAATCGGCGGTGGAGTACCAACGCGAGCTCTGGTGCAGCCACTACTACGAGTGCTACAACCTTGAGGGCGGCGCCGAGGACGAGGACAAGGACGAGGACGAGGAAGCGGTCGACTCCAACAGGGGGGACGCGGAGTCTACCGACGGCGGCATGTCTCCACGACAAGTCATCGACGTTTCATCTCACACCGGCGATGCATAGGCCGGCGCGGCGACGTATTTTTAATTATGCATACTTAGGCTTTGTTTTTAATGCTGGTCTTTTGTTAGAGCAATGTTTAGGTCAACTGGCTCTGTGTAATTACTAAAATTGCTCGATTTAGTAAGTGTGGTATGTCTGTTGTACGCTCTTTTGTGTGCCCAAATTAGCAAGCGATGTTTAATTATGCAATGACGTACCCGGGGAAATTTCCACCAAAATTTGAATTATCAAACTCATCCCATGCGCGTAAAGTAGAAGAACCGTTTGCGATGCACACAATCGTTCAAAGTGAATGGTCTGGCAGCACTGCGCGCGTTCAAAGTGAATGTGCCCATGCCTTGAGACCAAAATTAGTGAATGGTCCGGCGGCACCGCACGCAAAGTTTCCCTCCACATTTCCAAAATTTTGGCCTACCGCCAAAATATCTACCCCGCCCCCCTTCCCCCTTTCTCACCCCCTTTTCTCCCCGACCACAAGTCATATTTCCCCTGTTTCTTGCTTCCTTCCTTCCTTGCTAAGCTATAGCCGCTTCCTCGCTCTCGCCATCTCGCATCCTACCACCGAGGTCACCATGGTCTTCGTCAAAGACATCTCCGGCGGTTCCTCCTCCGGCAACTACTCCTTCACCACCCGGGTATGCCTCTCTAATCTCTCTCGGGCTATGACTTGGAATGAAGGATTTTTACCCGGAGGTCGATTTGAGTTGTTTCTTCCTCTTGTAGCTCCCTAAGACCACCAGTGGCAATGAATGGAGCGGGGTGGCTGAAGATCTATCTGCTCGTTGTCACCATCAATCTCCATGCGTGAAGCTAGTTGCATTTGATTCTTTGGACAGTGGGAGGAAGTTTCTGGCATGTGTGGAGAAGGTTAGACCCTCTTTCGTTGTTACAAGTCATTTGTTAGATGTGATTCAGACACTGTCACGGTCCCAACCCATTCATTACCACACCTTCAACCAAACGCATCCTAAGACAGTGTCATAGTTTGTACCTAGTATCTTAAATTGTTGCCATCTCAGCAGCGGTGCCATTAGAAAATTATTTGGCACCGCTTCAGCAGTTTGTGGAGCCAACTTTGGTCCACACATCCGAGCAGCCAAGCAGTAAAATACTAAATCTTTATGGCACGAAGGAACTGGGCATCCGAGCAACTACGTGCTCTGGAGTCCGGGTCCCTGATTGTTTTTTGCTACATCGGCTCGTCAGTGAAGGGCACATGTGCGAGATGTAGGAACAGTTGTCTTTACCCCAGTTTTGACATACATAGTGGACGGCCTTAGTGCTCTTAGTTCTATGTTACTAAATTTGTGCATGTACACACCTGTTAGTATCAATTTGTTATCATCCAAACACTGTTGCTATGCTGTTGCAGTTATATTTACCTTCCTCATAAAATGTTCAATTTGTTATTTATTGTACATGAGTAAGAACTTGTAGCGTCATTGTAGTTAATTATAGCTTCTGATGTTCCAGAATTTGGTTGTTGTCTCGGTACCAATTATTTCATTTGCACATTGATCTTTTTGAGAAGATATGTCATAATTAACATGTTTCTTCAGTTTTTCAAAATAATCATTGGTGATTTTCTATGTTGCTATAAACCCATTTCCCCTACAATTGTTACTGATCTAGTTTTAAATATTATAGGATGAACGGAAGTGTTCTTACTTGGAGTGGGTTGATCAAGAGTGGCCATAGTCTTTGAAGATGTGCCTAACGAAGCTCTGGATCATGTATGAGGACGAGAACACACGTAGGCTTAGAGAAAGTCTTGTCAACGCTGAAGCATATTTCAAGATGCGGGATAAAAAGTTGAAGGTGGAGAATGAGCTCAGAATTTATAAATCAGACTTCGCTAAGATGGTGTTGGCGAAGGAGGAGGCACTTTCCCAGTTGGCCCATGCAAAACGAGTTCTTACTGAACTAAAAGCAGAGGTGGATAAGACGAGCCTGGATGATCTCGATTAGGGAAATGAATATATTGTTCTTATGAAGTTGAACTAGATATATGTTATACTATGCTGTTTTCATGTAGCTACCATATTGTGATGTTATAATATGTTTATGTTCCTGATATGAAATTGGCAAACAACTATTCGATATGAAATGTGAATTTGTGTAATACTGGAATTATTAATTGTAAACTAATAAACCTGCTAAATGTGTCATGGATCTTTGCAAACGGTTCTAGCAGTATAAGCGCTTGCGATGGATAGCCCAATGCCACACAGTTTTGTTCATCAAGTCGTGTGTGATATAGTTGATAAAAGCAAATAGTTAACCAAGGAAGACCATGTGTGATAGTTACACCTTTCAGACACGAGCCTACACATAAAACTGTGTGGGATGTACGTTCGAACGAAAACGTTTTCCCTAGATTGACTGTGTAGGATGTACATAAGAACAGAAACGTATTCCTTTGATTGACTGTGTGTGATATACATACGAACGGAAATGTTTTTCTGGGAATCACGGTGTGGGATGTACATACCTACGGAAATGATTTTCTAGGATTACCGTGTGGGATGTACATACCTACGAAAATGATTTTCTCGGATTACCGTGTGGGATGTACATACCTGTGGAAATGATTTTCTCGGATTAACATGTGGGATGTACATACCTACGGAAATGATTGGCTTTCAATGCCTCGCCCGATCACACACGGCCCCAGCCTGGGTCCCAGGAGGGCCTATCCTCGACGATTTCTGGGTCATATGGGAAGGACACCCTATCACACACACTCACTTGGCGACGGTTTCAAATGCCATCGCAGAAAGGGGTTAAAACCGTTTGTTTAGGACCGACGCGCACCAGTGTGTGTGTGTGTGCACACACCCAAGGAGGTTTTGGTATGTGTGTGTGTGGAGGGGGCACGGAGTGTTTGAGGAAATGACGCGGGTACTGAAAATTTTACTACGCGGGAGTCAAAGGCATGAGTGAAATGCCGGGCTATTGAAAATTTTGATGATAGTGCATCGCACATGGTCTGGAGATAACAACCTTGTGTTATGAAACAGAAAAACCCTCGAGGCGGGTAGATATTTTCTAGGGGTCCAGGCGGGATTGGGAACAAGAAACATCGCACACGGTCCGAAGATAAGAACCGTGTGTTATGAAACAGAAAAACCCTTGAGGCAGGCAGATATTTTTGAGAGGGGGAGCCTCGTGGAGCCCAATGTACTGTGCGGATGTGTGCATGACAGGTGCACCGGCGTGGCACACGGTTAGATTGAGTGAACCGTGTATGTTGCGTCCTCCGACTTGTCTAATGTTCATAAATTTGGCGAAAAATGATGCGGGAGAGGGTCAGAACACGAACACACTTGCATGTGGACCAAATTTGTGTATCAAAAGGGTGGTTTGATTTTCAAATACCAAATGCAACTTCGATGTGGCACCTCTCTCGCAAAGCGCACGATATTGCTTGCCCCCACCCCCCCTCATGTCGGCACAAAGGGAATTCTAAGCTATGAATGCATGCCCCCTCCCCCTCAACCGAGGTTCACCTATCAAAGTGCAAAGTAGCTTGCAGCCCCCCTCCTCCCTCGTGTCGGCACAAAGGGAATCCTAAGCTATGAATGCATGCCCCCCCAACCGAGGTTCACCATAGCAAAATGCGAAGTAGCTAGCAGCCCCCCTCCCTCGTGTCGGCATGAAGAGAATCTTAAGCTATGAATGCATGCCCCCCAACCGAGGTTCACCTAGCAAAGTGTGAAGTAGAGCTAGCAGCCCCCTCCCTCGTGTCGGCGCGAAGGGGTTCCTAAGCTATGAATGCATGCCCCCCAACCGAGGTTCACCTAGCAAAGTGCGAAGTAGCTAGCAGCCCCCTCCCTCGTGTCGGCACGAAGGGAATCCTAGCTAAGATATGATTGCATGCCCTCTCCCCCAACCGAGGTTCACCCTAGCAAAGTGCAAAGTAGCTAGCAGCCACCCCTCCCTCATGTCGGCATGAAGGGAATCCTAAGCTATGAATGCACATGCCCCCCCCAACCGAGGTTCACCTAGCAAAGTGCGAAGTAGCTAGCAAACCCTCCCTCGTGTCAGCACGAAGGGAATCCTAAGCTGAATGCATGCCCTCACCCCCAACCGAGCTTCACCCTAGCAAAGTGCGAAGTAGCTAGCAGCCACCCCTCCCCCGTGTAGGCACGAAGGGAATCCTAAGCTATGAATGCACATACCCCCCCAACCGAGGTTCACCTAGCAAAGTGCAAAGTAGCTAGTGAAGGAAATATGCCCTAGGGGCAATAATAAAGTTGTTATTTATATTTCCTTGTATCATGATAAATGTTTATTATTCATGCTAGAATTGTATTAACCGAAAACTTAGTACATGTGTGAATACATAGACAAACAGAGTGTCACTAGTTTGCCTCTACTTGACTAGCTCGTTGAATCAATGATGGTTATGTTTTCTAACCATAGACATGAGTTGTCATTTGATTAATGGGATCACATCATTAGAGAATGATGTGATTCACTTGACCCATCTGTTAGCTTAGCACGATGATCATTTAGTTTGTTGCTATTGCTTTCTCCATAACTTATACATGTTCCGATGACTATGAGATCATGCAACTCCCGAATATCGGAGGAACACTTTGTGTGCTACCAAACGTCATAACGTAACTGGGTGATTATAAAGGTGCTCTACAGGTGTCTCCGATGGTGTTTGTTGAGTTGGCATAGATCAAGATTAGGATTTATCACTCCGATTGTCGGAGAGGTATCTCTGGGCCCTCTCGGTAATGCACATCACTATAAGCCTTGAAAGCAATGTGACTAATGAGTTAGTTGGGGCATGATGCATTACGGAACGAGTAAAGAGACTTGCCGGTAACAAGATTGAACTAGGTATTAAGATACCAACGATCGAATCTCGGGCAAGTAACATACCGATGACAAAGGGAACAACGTATGTTGTTATGCGGTTTGACCGATAAAGATCTTCGTAGAATATGTAGGAGCCAATATGAGCATATAGGTTCCGTTATTGTTTATTGACTGGAGACATGTCTCGGTCATGTCTACATAGTTCTCGAACCCGTAGGGTCCGCACGCTTAACGTTCGGTGACGATCGGTATTACGAGTTTATGTGTTTTGATGTACCGAAGATAGTTCGGAGTCCCGGATATGATCACGGACATGACGAGGAGTCTCAAAATGGTCAAGACATAAAGATTGATATATTGGACGACTATATTCGGACACCGCATGAGTTCCGGTGGTCACCGGATATTTATCAGAGTGCCGAAGGGGTTATCGGAACCCCCGGGGGAACTAATGGGCCAACATGGGCCTTGTGCGAGAGAGAGGAGAGGGCCTAGGGATGGCCGCCCCCCCCTTGGGAGTCCGAATTGGATAAGGAGGGGGGCTCCCCCTCTTTCCTCCCTCTCCCCCTCTCCTTCCTTCCCCCTTCCCCCTTCCTAGTTGGAATAGGAAAAGGGGAGTCCTACTCCTACTAGGAGGACCCTCTCTCCTTGGCGCGCCCCAAGGCCGGCCGACCTCCCCCCTTGCTGCTTTATATATGGGAAAATGGGGGCACCCTAGAACACACAAGTTGATTGTTTTCCAGCCATGTGCGGTGCCCCCTCCACCATAATCCACCTCGGTAATATCGTAGCAGTGCTTAGGAAAAGCCCTGTTCCGGTAGCATCATCATTACCGTCATCACGCCGTCGTGCTGACGAAGCTCTCCCTCGAAGCTCTACTGGATCGTGAGTAAGTGGGACGTCACCGAGCCAAACGTGTGCAGATCACGGAGGTGTCGTATCTTCGGTGCTAGGATCGGTCGGTCGTGAAGACTTACGACTATATCAACCGCGTTGTCATAACACTTCCGCTTGCGGTCTACGAGGGTACGTAGACAACACTCTTCCCTCTTGTTGCTAGGCATCACCATGATCTTGCGTGTGCGTAGGATTTTTTTTGAAATTACTGCATTCCCCAATAGTGGCATCTGAGCCAGGTTTATCCGTAGATGCTATATGCATGAGTAGAACACAAAGGAGTTGTGGGCGTGGGTATATACATATTGCTTTCCGTCACTAGTTGATTCTTGATTCGGCGGTATGATACGTCTCCATCGTATCTACTTTTCCAAACACTTTTGCCCTTGTTTTGGACTCTAACTTGCATGATTTCAATGGAACTAACCCGGACTGATGTTGTTTTCAGTAGAATTGCCATGGTGTTATTTTTGTGCAGAAATAAAAGTTCTCGGAATGACCTAAAAATCAATTGAGAATATTTTTGGAATATATATAAAAAAATGGCGAAAGAATCAAGGCCAGGGGCCCACACCCTGTCCACAAGGGTGGGAGCGCCTACCCCCCTGGGCGCGCCCCCTGCCTTGTGGGCCCCCTAGTGCTCCACCGACCTCAACTCCAACTCTATATATTCATGTTCGGGGAGAAAAAATCAGAGAGAAGGATTCATCACGTTTTACGATACGGAGCCACCGCCAAGCCCTAATCTCTCTCGGGAGGGCTGATCTAGAGTCCGATCGGGGCTCCGGAGAGGGGAATCTGTCGCCATCGTCATCATCAACCTTCCCCCATCACCAATTTCATGATGCTCACCACCGTGCGTGAGTAATTCCACCGTAGGCTTGCTGGACGGTGATGAGTTGGATGAGATTTATGATGTAATCGAGTTAGTTTTGTTAGGGTTTGATCCCTAGTATCCATTATGTTCTGAGATTGATGTTGCTATGACTTTGATATGCTTAATGCTTGTCACTAGGGCCCGAGTGCCATGATTTCAAATCTGAACCTATTATGTTTTCATGATTATATGTGAGTTCTTGATCCTATCTTGCAAGTCTATAGTCACCTATTATGTGTTATGATCCGTTAACCCCGAAGTGACAATAATCGGGATAGTTACCGGTGATGACCGTAGTTTGAGGAGTTCATGTATTCACTAAGTGTTAATGCTTTGGTCTGGTACTCTATTAAAAGGAGGCCTTAATATCCCTTAGTTTCCAATGGGACCCCGCTGCCACGGGAGGGTAGGACAAAAGATGTCATGCAAGTTATTTTCCATAAGCACGTATGACTATATTCGGAATACATGCCTACATTACATTGATGAACTGGAGCTAGTTCCGTGTCACCCTATGTTATAACGGTTGCATAAGGAATCGCATCCGACATAATTATCCATCACTGATCCAATGCCTACGAGCTTTTCACATATTGATCTCCGCTTAGTTACTTTTCCGTTTACAATCACTACAAAAACTATTACTATTACATTTGCCACCGTTACCGCTACTTCCATATTACTTTGCTACTAAATACTTTGATGTAGATATTAAGTCTTTCAGGTGCAGTTGAATTGACAACTCAACTGTTAATACTTGAGAATATTCTTTGGCTCCCCTTGTGTCGAATCAATAAATTTTGGTTGAATACTCTACCCTCAAAAACTGTTGCGATCCCCTATACTTGTGGGTTATCAAGACTATTTTCTGGCGCTGTTGCCAGGGAGCATAGCTCTATTCTTTGAGTCACTTGGGATTTATATCTGTTGATCACTATGAAGAACTTTAAAGATAAAAGAACCAAGATTTTTCCCTCAACTACGAGGGGAGGTAAGGAACTGCTATTTAGCTCTGCACTTGATTCACCTTCTGTTTTGAGAAAGCTTGCGACACCTACACATGCTATTGATTCTGATAGGTCGCATGTTATTGATGATGCCACTTCTGCTTTGCATCATTTTTATGATGAAACTACTTCTATGCTTGATACTACCGTGCCATTAGGTGAATTTATTGTTGAACAACCTGCTAGGGTTAGAGAGAATGAAATTATTGAAACTGATAATATTGATGAAAGTGATGATGAAGATTCTCCCCTAGATATGAATTGCCTGATGTTCCTGAGGGTTATGTTATGGATGAAGAAACTACTAGAGATTTTCTTGCATGCAATGATAGATATGATCTTTTATACCCTCACTCCAAAGTGAGATGGGGGAGACATGTGCATGATGTAACTACTCCTTGTAAATGTGCTATAATTATTAATATATATGACAGTGGGAGCATCTCCCACTGTCCCAGTTCCTCAAAAAAAAGATAAGTCTTTGAATGCTAGAATGAAATATGACTGTAGCGACCCGACCTCAACCGGCCAAGTCTCTGTGCTTCAGTGTCATCCTTGGATCGGTAATGCTGACACACACAATACTCGAGGATTTATAACAGAGTAGCAATCACACACTTATTACATCGAATGTCTCAAAAGAGAACTTATTACAATAAATATGGCTTAAGGCCATCTAATACGATAACATCGGAAGGCTTGGAAGATAAAGTGAGTCCATCAACTCCAACGGCATAGCAGAGCTGCACGACAACGACCTAACGAACCTTACTCCTCGTCTGAAAAGTCTGCAACATAATATGTTGCATCCCGAAAACGGGTCAGCACATGGAATATGCTGGCAAGCTAACACAGCAGAGCAAGAACAGAATAATGCTATCACTACATGCATATTTCGCTGGTGGAAAGCTCTATGGTTATAGTTTTTGCGAAAAGCCAAATTTTCCCTACAACAAAGGAATATATTTTATTTAACTATCAGGGTAGTTGAAACATCATTGAGAAGGTTCCTCCAACTCAATCCCAATTGAAGTAATTAACAACCCAACAATATTTGTTTAGAGTGATGAGATACTTATGATACTCCAAGTACTAGATACTCAAGATGTCCATAACCGGGGACACGGCTAACCATGATTAGTTTATACACACTGCAGAGGTTTGCGCACTTTTCCCCACAAGACTCGATCTCCTCCGTTGGATTTCTCGCACTACATGGTGTTTGAGAAACGGATGACCGAGACATAGTCTTTCAGAAGCATTAACCCCTTACTCCGGGCAGACCATACCAAACCTACATCCCTCTACCTGCTGATCCGCCTCTTTGGGAGCTTCACGCAACCTACTCAACTATGCTAGAGCCCATAATAGCTTGTGGCTGCACACGGAAGTTTCTAGCATGAAAATATCTCAGTTCCCTTTGAGCCCGGGTGGCGGACCATAGGATTATCACACAGGTACTCCGGGATATCCTAGGACAACACTGGATTCCCCAGGTGCCCAACAAACAATCCACCCAGATGTGTATTCAAGTTGCCACCTTAAGTTGAACCATTAATTAAAATCTCACATCTGTCATGGACCACGTCTACAAGCATAGCATAGCCATATAAGCAATACATAGAAGTAACTCCCAAGGGTTTGATAATAACAGGGCAATAGGTTCTACCTCATCAACTACTTCCCAACGCACATGTTAATCACAACCTAACGATGCAATGTTTGAGGAGTGGAACTAATGCATAAAAAATGGGTGATAAAGGGGTATGATCAAAGTGTTACTTGCCTTGCTGATGATCCGCAAAACCTAGGGATTCGTATTAGCACGCTTCGCACTCCGGGTGTTCTATCGCAAACAAACAATAGAATACATAAGCAATCAAGCAAAGAAAACACGGGTAAATCTCAAACAAGAAGATCTAACCAGAAAGCTCAACTTAAGAACTCTGGTTTGTAAAAAGAATCAAATCAAACGGAGCAACGAAACTCAAAGTGCGAAAGAAACAAGATCCATTTACTAATCTGGACTAAGGTCAAATTTTACAGTAGCAAAGCTTGTTCAAGTTGCTTAAATGGAAAGAGGGTTTCGAGACGAAGATCTAGGCGCTTGAATCGCCTGATTCTGACAAACGAGCGAAAAGATAAACTAAAACGAAAATCGGACCGGAAATCGCGATTCAAAATAATCACGGAAGATCCAAGAAAAAGAAAATTGACGAACAGGCTAACGAACGAGCATTCGTTGTCTATTACTAACGAGTGAACTCTGTTTGCTAAAATGAACGTACGGACGAATGTCCGCAAAGTAACTAAACCGAGACTGGTGAACCGATCTAAAAAACGAACTAGGGTTTCTAAAAAAACCGGATCAATTTTAAAAAACCGGCGACGGCAATGGCGGCGTTACCTCCGGCGAGGCTCCGACGAGGCGGCGCTATGGCGGCGGGGAGGTGGGCTGCGGCGGCGGGGCGACGGCGGCGGCGAGGTGTGGCAAAAGCGGCGGCGGTGCTGCGGTTGGGCGGCTGCGGTGGCGGGGTTGGGTGGTGGTGGCGGTGAGGTTGGGGGTATTTAAGGAGGGGAGGTTGCTGCTTGGAGGAGGGGCAAGGCGGCGGGGAGGCGGCGTCCCGGTCGGACTCCTGGTCCGATGCGGTGGCGGCGTCGATCTCCTGGAGGGAGATGGCGGCGCGGGGGAGCGGGCCGGCGGCTGGGCTTCGGCCTAGTTTGGCCACTGCGCGATTTTTTTTAAAATAATTCCGTCGAACAAAAAAATACTAGAAAATAAAATAAAAAACTAAAAATATGAAAACAAATTTTCACCGTCTAAATAAAATATTTAGAACAAGATGAACATTTTCTTGGCCCTAAAATGCAACTTTGAAAAACGTGCAATTTTTCTAATTCAAATAAAATAGCAATAAACTGCGGATAAAAATCAAATATTTGATTTTAATCCTTTTCCTCCAATATTTCATTTATTTTGGAGAAGTCATATTATCTCCTCTCATGTATTTTAATATGAAATATTTTCGGAGAGAAAAATAATTAAAACCAAAAATCCTCGTTTCAATATTTGATAAAACTCAAATATGAAAACGGGGAAATCCCCAACTCTCTCCGAGGGTCCTTGAGTTGCTTAGGATTTCAAGGATTCGCGAAACGAAGTGCATTAAAATATGATATGCATGAATGATCTATGTATAATTCCAAATTGAAATTTTGGGGTGTTACAAACCTACCCCCCTTACGATGAATCTCGCCCTCGAGATTCGGGTTGGCTAGAGAATAGGTGTGGGTGGTCTTTGCGAAGATCATCCTCTCATTCCCAGGTGGCTTCATCATCGGTATGGTGGCTCCACTGAACTTTGCAAAACTTGATAACCTTGCTGCGGGTGACTCGGCTGGCAAATTCGAGAATCCTGACTGGCTTCTCCTCATAGGTCAGATCACTGTCCAACTGAATCGCCTCCAAGGGTACTGTATCTTTTAACGGTATATCGGCCATCTCAGCATGACACTTCTTCAGCTGTGAAACATGAAACACATCATGAACTCCTGACAGTCCTTCATGTAACTCCAACTTGTAGGCAACTTCTCCCATATGTTCCAAAATTCGATACGGCCCTACAAATCTTGGGGCTAATTTTCCCTTAACTCCAAAACGTTTCACTCCTCTTAGAGGTGACACTCGTAGATATGCTCTGTCTCCAATTTCATAGGTTATTTCCTTGCATTTTGAATCTGCATAACTCTTCTGCCTGGACTGAGCTATCTTCAATCTATCTCTGATCAACTAACTTTCTCTTCAGACTCTTTGATCAGATCTGGTCCAAACAATTGTCAGTCTCCGACTTCATCCCACATCAACGGTGTTCTGCATCTTTGTCCGTACAGGGCTTCGAACGATGCCATCTTCAAACTGGCTTGGTAGCTGTTGTTGTATGAGAACTCCGCGTAGGGCAAATTGTCATCCCGACTAGATCCATAATCTAGTGCACAGGCCCTCAACATATCCTCCAGAATCTGGTTGACTCTCTCGGTCTGTCCATCTGTCTGCGGGTGAAAAGCTGTACTGAATTCCAGCCTTGTTCCCAAAGTTTGGTGCAACTGATGCGAAAACTTTGAGGTAAATTGTGTCCCTCTATCTGATACGATGGTCCTTGGAACTCCATGCAGATATACGATCCTGGTCATATATATCTTGGCCAACTTCACACTTGTATAGGTGGTTTTCACTGGGATAAAGTGAGCTACTTTGGTCAAGCGATCAACTACTACCCTTATAGAATCGTATCCTGATTTGGTTCTGGGTGATCCGGTGATAAAATCCATGCCAAGTTTATCCCACCTCCATTCGGGTATCGGCATAGGCTGTAACAATCCTACTGGCTTTTGATGCTCAGCCTTCACTCTCTGACATACATCACATACGGCTACAAACTCGGCAATATCCTTCTTCATACCAGTCCACCAGAAATGCTCCTTCAAATCCAAATACATCTTGGTGTTTCCGGGGTGTATCGAGTATGGTGAGTCATGAGCCTCCTGAAGTATTAACTTCCTGATCTCTGTGTTATTGGGCACATAAACACGGTCCTCAAACCATAAGGTGTCGTGCTCATCCTCATGAAAACCTTTGGCCTTTCCTTCGCTCATTCTCTTTTATCTCGGCAACCTCTTTGTCCTCCTTCTGAGCTTCTCGAATCTTCCCTAACAATGTAGACTGAACCTCCATGGTTGCAACAAAACCTCTAGGAACAATCTCCAATCGAAGTTCCCTGAGATCCTCTGCTAACTCCTTCGGCAATCCCGTGCTCACTAGGGTATTAGCATAACTCTTCTGGCTCAAAGCATCTGCTACGACATTGGCCTTGCCTGGATGATAGTGAAGCTTCATGTCATAATCCTTTATAAGCCCCAACCATCTCCTCTGCCTAAGATTCGGCTCCTTCTGTGTGAAAATGTACTTCAAACTCTTATGATCCGTGTACACATCACAACGATTTCCAATAAGGTAATGCCTCCAGGTCTTCAACGCATGCACTACGGCAGCCAACTCCAAATCATGCGTGGCATAATTCAACTCGTGCGGTTTTAGTTGTCGCGAGGCATACGAAATAAATCTTCCATCCTGCATAAGCACACTTCCAAGTCCGAAGTGAGAGCATGGCAATACACTTGGAACTCCTTACGTATATCCGGCAGAATCAGCACTAGGGCTCTAGTCAAACGTTTCTTTAACTCCTGAAAACTTGCTTCACATTCTTCCGTCCATTTAAATTTGGTATCCTTCTTCAATAACTCCATCATTGGCTTCGCAATTTTGGAAAAATTCTCAATGAATCTCCGATAGTATCCTGCAAGTCCAAGAAAACCGCGGATCTCGCTAACTGAAGTGGGTGCCAACCATTCAGTGACTGACTGAACCTTGGTAGGATCTACTGCTACACCTTCTGCTGATATAACATGTCCAAGGAATCCAACTTCCTTCAACCAAAACTCGCATTTGCTGAACTTGGCATACAACTGATGTTCCCTGAGTTTCTTGAGAACTAAGCACAAATGCTCTTCATGCTCCTCCTCGTTCTTCGAGTATACCATTATATCATCAATGAACAACACAACAAACTTATCCAAATATTCCATGAATACTTTGTTCATCATGCTCATGAAGTAGGCAGGGGCGTTAGTCAGTCCAAACGACATGACCGTATATTCATACAACCCGTACCTGTGGTGAATGCTGTCTTTGGTATGTCCTTCTCTCGTATCTTCAGCTGGTGATATCCAGATCGCGGGTCGATCTTTGAAAACACCTTAGCTCCTTGCAGTTGGTCAAACAAATCATTGATCATCGGCAGTCGGTATTTGTTCTTGATCGTCACTTCATTTAACGCACGATAATCAACAACCATTCTTAGAGACTTATCCTTCTTCTAGACCAAAAGCACTGGGGCTCCCCATGGTGATGAGCTCTGTCGAATGTAACCCTTCTCCAATAAATCCCTGATCTTTTTCTTAATCTCCTCCAGGTCATTTGCGGGCATCCGGTATGGTCACTTCGATATAGGCCCGGTGCCTGGCAATAGCTCTATCAAAAACTCAATGTCTCGATCCGGTGGCATGCCTGGTAACTCTTCTGAAAAAACATCCGGGTAATCCTTCACTACATGCACTTCCTCCTAAACAACTCCCGTGAGGGTATTCACTTGGCTACTTCTTGGCGCATGCCTAGATACATACTTGATCCTTTTTCCCTCAGGGGTGGTGAGACAAATTGACTTACTAACACAGTCAATGCTTCCTCCATGCTTTGACATCCAGTCCATGCCTAGTATCACATTCAATCCTTGTGACTCCAAGGTTATTAGGTCGGACGGAAAACATGGCTACCAATGGTTAGGGGTATCTGGTTGCACCATCGACTAGCCATATACTCTGCTCCAGGTGAACTCACTAAAAGATGGGTCCTAAGGGTTTGGGTCGGTAGCTTAAACTTATCCATGAATTCCCTTGATATGTATGAATGCGATGCACCAGTATCAAAAAGAACAAGGGCGGTAAAAGACTTAACCAAAAACTTAGCAATAACTGCGTCTGGCTGCTCTCCAACCTCCTCCACGTTGACGTGGTTCACTTGTCCTTTGTTGAATGGGTTGGGCTTCTTTCCAGCGCTCCCATTACCATTTCCATTCTTCGCTTCAGGGCACTCCGTGGCATAGTGTCCAGTCTTCCCGCACTTGAAACAAGTAATGTGGCTTAGATCTCTCTTTGCGGGTGTGGCTGGATTGGAACAGTTCTGATTGTTGCTTGCTCCATTCCCATTCCCATTCCTTGGGCTTGTATGATTATGGTTACTTCCTCCATTGTGGGTGTGGCCTCCATGGTTATGAACAAGTCCTCCCGAGTTTGGGGTTAGACGAGGCTTCTGCTGAGCTCCTGAATTATACCTTCCTTGTCCATACTTCCTCTTACGGCTCTCAATCTGCTGCTGCTTCCCTTCAATCATAAGAGCTTTATCTACCAACTCCTGGTAGTTGTTGAATGTTGACACCATCAACTGCATGCTCATCTCATCATTCAGCCCTTCCATAAACTTCTCCTGCTTTGCAGCATCTGTGGCCACATCATCAGGGGCATAGCGAGATAACTTGCTAAACTCATCCGCGTAATGAGCCACAGTACGGTTCCCCTGGCATAAGTTGCAAACTCACACTTCATCATACTCATAGCTCCGGTTGAGACATGTGCTGTATAGAAAGCTTGCTGAAACTGATCCCATGTAACAGTGGCTATAGGGTAGGTGACAGTGTAGTTCTCCCACCATGAGGCTGCTGGTCCATCCAACTGATGTGCGGCAAAACGCACCTTCTCAGCATCGGTACATCCTGCAGTGGTTAACTCCCTTCCAATCCTGCGGAGCCAATCATCTGCTACTATGGGATCAATGCTACTGGAAAACACCGGCGGCTGCAACCTTAGAAAGCGGGCTAAGTTATCAACTGGTGGCGGTGGCGGTGGATTGTTGTTGTTGTTATTGTTGCCTTGGTTCTGAACTAACAACTGCATCAGGGTATTCTGCTACTGGATCAACTGAGTGAGCTCCGGTGGAAAGGTAAATCCGGGGTCACGTCTCGGAGGCATCTGATGGGTTTTAGAGGGGAGAGATTAGAATAGAATGAGGTCTAATGAGAAAGCACTACCCATATGCACATGAGACAAACACAATCATTTCACTCAATCAATCAAGCAAGGCCATACAATCGATCTAACTATCATTACAATAGTGCTCGGACTATACTATTTACATGGTGGAATACTACTACCGATGTGGTGGTCTACTAAAAATATTCTTCGGTTGAAGACTCCATGATATCTGCTCCAGCTTCGTCTTCATAGTCATCATCGCTATTGTCGGGGTCCGAGTCGGTGTCGTCGATGATAATTTAGTCCTCCGGGCGAATCTCCTTGGGTTCTTCGTCTTCTCCTCCTGGGGCGGGGTCTCCCAGAAATACTCCTAGCTTCCTTTCTATATCGTCATTCTTCTCCACTAGTACGACGATTTCCTCCTCATAATCTTCACGAGTAGCCTTAAGTTCTTCCTCCAGTTCCGTGATCCTAGCCATTGCCTTCTTTAGGTCTATCATTCCTGCGCACATCTGGTTCTCCTGGCGATGAATGTGTTGGTTTAACTCCTGGATAAAAGTTGCAATTGATCTACCCTTCCTGGTGCTGATCATTTCCCATTGCTCATCTCGGCGTCCACAAATTTGATAGATAGTATCCTTAAGCTCCTTATGGTAAACTTCTCCAATGCGTCCCATGGTGATGTGAGCTGCCATACTCTTTCCTAGACTCCAGGTTGGTGCATCGAAGGAAAACTCTATGGGCTTAGTGACTGGCGTGAATGTCCTTCCTGGAACTTGAACTTGAATCATCCATCGTTCCTCTTCTGGTAAAGTGGCGTTGTAAGTCCCGGTGAAGCTTGGTATTCCAATGTTCAGGTACCTAGTGACTTCCTTCAAGTGTCATCCAAAAGGTGCTTCTTCATCCGGTTGTGCAAACTTGTTCCTTGCGTCCGCCATCCTAAAGAGTAGAAAATGGAGAGGAGTCAGAAATGAGAAGAGAATAGTGATCTAGGGCTTTAGCTTAGTGGTCGTGTCCTACACTCAGCGTGTGCTCTGATACCATCTTGTAGCGACCCGACCTCAACTGGCCAAGTCTCTGTGCTTCAGTGTCATCCCTGGATCGGTAATGCTGACACACACAATACTCAAGGATTTATAACAGAGTAGCAATCACACACTTATTACATCGAATGTCTCAAAAGAGAACTTATTACAATAAATATGGCTTAAGGCCATCTAATACGATAACAACGGAAGGCTTGGAAGATAAGGTGAGTCCATCAACTCCAACAGCATAGCTGAGCTGCACGGCAACGAGCTAACGAACCTTACTCCTTGTTTGAAAAGTCTGCAACATAATACGTTGCAGCCCGAAAACGGGTCAGCACATGGAATATGCTGGCAAAGTAACACAGTAGAGCAAGAACAGAATAATGCTATCATTACACGCATATTTAGCTGGTGGAAAGCTCTATGGTTATAGTTCTTGCGAAAAGCCAATTTTTCCCTACAACAAAGGAATATATTTTATTTAACTACCATGGTAGTTGAAACATCATTGAGAAGGTTCCTCCAACTCAATCCCAATTGAAGTAATTAACAACCCAACAATATTTGTTTAGAGTGATGAGATACTTATGATACTCCTAGTACTAGATACTCAAGATGTGCATAACCGGGGACACGGCTAACCATGATTAGTTTATACACACTGCAGAGGTTTGTGCACTTTTCCCCACAAGACTCGATCTCCTCCATTGGATTTCTCGCACTACATGGTGTTTGAGAAACGGATGACCGAGACACAGTCTTTCAGAAGCATTAACCCCTTACTCCGGGCAGACCATACCAACCTACGTCCCTCTACCTGCTGATCCACCTCTTCAGGAGCTTCACGCAACCTACTCAACTATGCTAGAGCCCATAATAGCTTGTGGCTGCACACGGAAGTTTCTAGCATGAAAATATCTCAGTTCCCTTTGAGCCTGGGTGGCGGACCATAGGATTATCACATGGGTACTCCGGGATATCCTAGGACAACACTGGATTCCCCAGGTGCCCAACAAACAATCCACACATATGTGTATTCAAGTTGCCTCCTTAAGTTGAACCATTAATTAAAATCTCACATCTGTCATGGATTTCACTCACCCAAACCACGTCTACAAGCATAGCATAGCCATATAAGCAATACGTAGAAGTAACTCCCAAGGGTTTGATAATAACAGGGCAATAGGTTCTACCTCATCAACTACTTCCCAACCCACATGTTAATCACAACCTAACCATGCAATGTTTGAGGATTGGAACTAATGCATAAAAATGGGTGATAAAGGGGCATGATCAAAGTGTTACTTGCCTTGCTGATGATCCGCAAAACCTAGGGATTCGTATTAGCACGCTTCGCACTCCGGGTGTTCTATCGCAAACAAACAATCAAGCAAAGAAAACACGGGTAAATCTCAAACAAGAAGACCTAACCAGAAAGCTCAACTTAAGAACTCCGGTTTGCGAAAAGAATCAAATCAAACGGAGCAACGAAACTCAAACTGCGAAAGAAACAAGATCCGTTTACTAATCTGGACTAAGGTCAAATTTTACAGTAGCAAAGCTTGTTCAAATTGGTTAAACGGAAAGAGGGTTTTGAGACGAAGATCTAGGCGCTCGGATCGCCTGATTCCGACAAACGAGCGAAAATATAAACTAAAACGAAATTCGGATCAGAAATCGTGATTGAAAATAATTGCTGAAAATCCGAGAAAAAGAAAACTGACGAACAGGCTAAGGAACGAGCGTTCATTGTCTGTTACAAATGAGTGAACTTCGTTTGTTAAAACGAACGTATAGACGGACATCCGCAAAGTAACTAAACCGAGAAAAACCGGTGAACCGATCTAAAAAAACGAACTAGGGTTTCTAAAAAACCCGGATTGGTGTTAAAAAAACCGGCAGCGTTACCTCCGACGAGGCAGGGCTGCGGCGGCGGGGAGGCGGGCTGCGGCGGTGGGGAGACGGCGGCGGCGGCGCGCTGAAGCGGCGGCGGTGAGGCGCGGCAAAAGCGGTGGCGGCAGCGCTGCGGTTGGGCGGCTGCGGCGGCGGAGTTGAGTGATGGTGGCGGCGGGGTTGGGGGTATTTAAGGAGGGGGTTGCGGCTTGGAGGAGGGGCAAGGCGGCGGGGAGGCGGCGTCCCGGCCGGACTCCTGGTCCGATGCGGTGGCGGCGTCGGTCCCCTGGTGGGAGACGGCGGCGCGGGGGAGCGGGCCGGCGGCTGGGCTTCGGCCCAGTTTGGCCACTGCGCGACTTTTTATAAATAATTTCGCCGAACTAAAAAAATCCTAGAGAATAAAATAAAATAAAAATCTAAAAATGCCAAAACAAATTTTCACCGTCTAAGTAAAATATTTAGAATAAGATGAACATTTTCTTGGCCCTAAAATGCAACTTTGAAAAATATGCAATTTATCTAATTCAAATAAAATAGCAATAAACTCCGGATAAAAATCAAATATTTGATTTCAATCTTTTTCCTCCAATATTTCATTTATTTTGGAGAAGTCATATTATCTCCTCTCATGTATTTTAATATGAAATATTTTCGGAGAGAAAAATAATTAAATCCAAAAACCCTCGTTTCAATATTTGATAAAACTCAAATATGAAAACAGGGAAATCCCCAACTCTCTCTGAGGGTCCTCGAGTTGCTTAGGATTTCGAGGATTCGCGAAACGAAGTGCAATAAAATATGATATGCATGAATGATCTATGTATAACATTCCAAATTGAAAATTTGGGATGTTACAATGACCCTGCTTTTGCCACTTCGCCTATCTGTATTTCCGATAAGGATTATGATTTCTCTGTCGATCCAGAGATAATTATTTTGGTTTAATCTGATCCTTTTTTGGCTATGAATCTAAAACTGTTGTGGCACATCTCACTAAATTAAATGATATAGCCACCCTGTTAACTAATGATGAGAAAAGTCACTATTACTATATCCTTAAGTTATTTCCGTTCTCATTAAAGGGTGATGCTAAAATATGGTTTAATTCTCTTCATCCTGGTTGTGTGCGTAGTCCCCAGGATATGATTTATTACTTCTCTGCTAAATATTTCCCTGCTCATAAGAAACAAGTTGCCTTAAGGGAAATATATAATTTTGTGCAAATTGAAGAAGAGAGTCTCCCACAAGCTTGGGGGAGGCTTCTCCGATTACTTAATGCTTTGCCTGATCATTCTCTCAATAAAAATGAAATACTTGATATCTTTTATAATGGACTAACCGATGCTTCCAAAGACCACCTGGATAGATGTGCTGGTTGTGTTTTCAGGGAAAGAACGGTTTATCAAGCTGAATTGCTATTGAATAATATGTTGACTAATGAAAATGACTGGACACTTCCTGAACCAACTCTGAAGAAAAGGGGTATTCTATTTCTCAGTCCTGAAGATATGCAAGAGGCAAAGAAATTTATGAAATAAAAAGGTATTAAAGCTAAAGATGTTAAGAATTTACCACCTATTGAAGAAATACATGGTCTTGATAACCCGACACAGGTAGTAAAGGTAAATTCTCTCTATATATTTGATAAGGGTGAAATCCCATCTACTAAGTTTGCTAGCCAATGCTTAGATGGGTTTGATAATTTTATTGTTAAACAAGAAAACTTCAACGCTTATGTTGGTAGACAATTGAAATGTAATGCTTTCATGATTGAACACTTGAGTGATTATATGTCTAGAGTTAAAGGTGAACTTAAACTTATTAGTAAACATGCTTCTGTGGTTACCACTCAAGTAGAACAAGTTCTTAGAGCTCAGAATGATTTGCTCAATGAATTAATAAGAAAAATGATAATGATGTTAGAGTTGTGACTAGAGGGGGTAAAATGACTCAGGAACCTTTATATCTTGAGGGCCACCCTAAGAGAATTGAGCGAGATTCTCAGAGAATTAATGTTGATGCACGTAGTTCTTCTAAGAAGAACAAAAAGAAAAATGATAGGACTTTGCGTGCTTCCAGTGAACCTGTTGTTGACACACCTGAGAATCCCAATGATATTTATATTTCCGATGCTGAAACACAATCTCGTGATGAACATGAACCTAGTGATAATGTTAATGATGATGTTCATGTTGATGCTCAACCTAGCAATGACAATGATGTAGAGATTGAACCTGTCGTTGATCTTGATAACCCACAATCAAAGAATCAACATTATGATAAGAGAGACTTCGTTGCTAGGAAGCACGGTAAAGAAAGTGAACCATGGGTTCAGAAACCCATGCCTTTTCCTCCTAAACCATCCAAGAAAAAGGATGATGAGGATTTTGAGCGCCTTGCTGAAATGATTAGACCTATCTTTTTGCGTATGCGTTTGACTGATATGATTAAAATGAACCCTTATGCTAAGTACATGAAGGATATTGTTACTAATAAAAGAAAGATACCGGAAGCTGAAATTTCCACCATGCTTGCTAATTACACTTTTAAAGGTGGAATACCAAAGAAAGTAGGAGATCCAGGAGTACCAACTATACCATGCTCCATTAAGAGAAACTATGTTAAAACTACTTTATGTGATCTTGGAGCCGGTGTTAGTGTTATGCCTCTCTCTTTATATCGTAGAATTGATTTGAATAAGTTGACACCTACTGAAATATCTTTGCAAATGGCTGATAAATCAACTGCTATACGTGTCGGTATTTGTGAGGATGTGCATGTTGTGGTTGCAAACGTTACTATTTTAACGGACTTTGTTATTCTTGATATTCCCGAGGATGATAGTATGTCTATTATTCTTGGTAGACCCTTTTTGAATACTGCAGGGGCTGTTATTGATTGCAACAAAGACAATGTCACTTTTCATGTTAATGGTAATGAGCATACGGTACACTTTCCGAGGAAACAACCTCAAGTCCATAGTATCAATTATATTGGAAAAATTTCAATGATTACTATTGGAGGTTTTGAATTTCCTCTTCCTACTGTCAAGAAGAAATATGATATTCTTATTGTTGGGGACATGCATATCCCCGTTGAGGTAACCTAGTGTTATACGAAAATTCTTCGGTTTCATGTTATTGGAGAAGAGTTTGTTAACAAGACTTGATCAACCTTGTTAGTGGATTCCTTTTGAAGAGCATGAGATGGATGAAGTTAGAAAGCACAACTCTCTGTACCCTCTTTTTACTTTCTGTTGTTTAGATCAAATAAACTAAAAATAGTATTTTCTGTCTGTTTTCTGAATTATCCTTGTAATAAAAAATACCCTGAAAATAAAAGTTCTACAAATGTCCTGAAAATTTTATATGATTTTTTCTAGAATATTTAAGAATTATTGGCACTGAGAACACACCAGAGGGGGAAACCACCTAACCACGAGGGTGCAGGGCGTGCCCTACCCCCTGGGCGCGCCCCCCACCCTCCTGGACCCCATGTGGTCCCCCTCCACTTATTCTTGCACCCACACACTTCATCTTCCTCCAGAAAAAATCCTCCACCAGCTCAAACCCGAGTTCTAGCTCATCTTGCTGCCATTTTCGATCTCCTTGCTCAAAGCTCCATTGACAAAAGTGCTTTGGGGGATTGTTCTTCGTTATGTGACTCCTCCAATGGTCCAAATATTTTTTTGTTCTAGTGCTCTATTTATTGCAAATTTTTGCTGCTTAGGTGACCCTGTTCTTGAGCTTGCATGTCAAATTTATGTGGTCAAAAGTAGTTTTAATGCATGATATGGCCTCTAGGCACTTGTGGGAGTAGTTGCTATCAATCTTGTTGAGTTTGGTTCACTTTTATTTTGAGTCACTAAAAATTTCAGAATTTTTTTAGAGGAAATGATGAAGAGATTGTTGAGGGGCTCTTCGAGCCGGAGCTCGAAGGATAAGCAAAGTAAAGAGAATAAGAAGCCCAAATATAATCTTCCTCGCACTGTGGAGGTTCGGCCATGTGAATGGCCTTGTGATGAATTCTTGAGAGCAGCCGGGATTCATGATGACTTTTATTATTTGGCTGAAAATGCGGGCCTCATCGACTTCCTCCGCGACCAGTGCGAACAGTATCTCCTACTCACTAATATTTTTGTGCAAAATTTTCATTTCCATGCTAGGAGATCGCCACCTTCGGTGGATTTTTATTTATATGATGAGTTTAAGGAGGTGTCACTCTATGATTTTTGTGCGGTTTGCAAGTTACCCTTTGCGGGCAGCATAGAGGAACCACATCATAATGATGTGGAAGGATTTATTGATATGATTGTTGTAGGGGAAACAGGAAAGTTTCTGATGCAAAAATTACTGGCATACATTTTCCTGTTCTACATTACTTTGCAATATTTGCTAGTAGATGCTTAATTGGTCGCAGGAACAGTGGAAATCTTAGTGCCCCTGATATTGTTATTTTGCTCCATGCTTTGTTTCGTGATACCACTTTTAGTTTAGGCGCTATTGTTGCCAAACGGTTAAATCTGAACTGTACAAAGGGTCCCGTCTTTGGAGGCATCTTTGCCTCGTGCCTTGCTGCACACTTTAACATACCTATTAGGCATTATGAGAAATAGGAAAAGTTGCTGCCTCCTATTTTTCTAGATTATAAGAGTATGATAGCACACGATTTTATTGTTAAGGATAATAAGAAGATACTTAATATAGATTGATATTTGACAAAAATTACTTTGAGACTATTACCTTGCCTGCTCCTTCTTTGTTCAACATATTTTCAGGCACGTACCTTGTTTTGCCGGAGGCCGTTCACACATACTGGAGCCTGACATTAGCTCCAGAGCCCGAGCCAGAGCCACCACTTGATCCTCACCATCAGTCTGTTTATCAGTGGGATCCGGAGGAGATCGCTAATGAGTGGCACCCTGAGGACACTCTTCCGTACGCCGTAGAGGGCAGCTTTTAGCCATGGCCCTAGACCAACTTAGGCCAAAAGCCTAAGCTTGGGGAGTACGTATTTCTCACCGACATTACATTCATGTTCACACACTCATGCCAGTTGTCGGTGCTCATACTTTTTCATTGTACTATCCATGCTAGTTTATTTTATTTTTAAGCTTTCTTCTTGTGTGTTTGGAAAACCTTAAGAAAAACCAAAAAAATTAGTTGTAGCTTTTAGCTAGTTTACTTTCCATGCTTGTAGTAGTAATAATTAAAAGAAAACCCAAAAAGATTTCTCGTTCTTCTTTTGCTTGTTGGGAGCTTTCCCGTGTAAATAGTTTTATTTCCTTTCTTTTCTTTGGGGGTCGAGAGGAGAAGACCATGATGAAAATGTTGAGTGGCTCTCATATGCATTATTGTCGATCTAACCAAGCGCCCATATTGCCTTGTCTTCTCCCATGTATTAAATGCTTGCAGATTCCATCTTGGTCCAATGCACGTGCACTATTATTATTATCCACACTATTCGGTTGTGCAAGTGAAAGGCAATGATGACGATATATGATGGACTGATTGAGATGAGAAAAGCTGGTATGAACTCGACCTCTCTTGTTTTTGTAAATATGATTAGTTCATCATTCCTGATTCAGCCTATTATGAATGAAACATGTTTGCAATGACAATTAGAAATTATAGTTTCTCATGCCATGCTTAATTTGCTAGGAGTTTATAATGGTTTACCTTGCGTGCCAACATGCTATTAAAATGGTTGTGATGTGGTATGATAGGGTGGTATCCTCCTTTGAACGATTCGAGTGGCTTGACTTGGCACATGTTCACGCATGTAGTTCAAACAAAATGAACATAGCCTCCACGATACTTATGTTCATGGTGAATTATATCCTACTCATGCTTGCATTCAGTGTTGATTAATTTTAGTGCATGTTCATGACTGTTGTCGCTCTCTAGCTGGTCGCTTCCCGGTCTCTTTCTAGCCTTCAGTTGTACTAAGCGAGAATATTGCTTGTGCATCCACTTCCATAAACCCCAAAAGTTATTCCATATGAGTCCACCATACCTTCCTATATGTGGTATCTCCCTACCGTTCCAAGTAAATTTGTATGTGCCAAACTCTAAAACTTCAAATGAAATTCTGTTTTGTATGCTCGAATAGCTCATGTATCAACTAGGGATGTCTATATATTCCATGCTAGGTGGGTTATTCTCAAGAGGAGTGGACTCCACTCCTCACTCACGAGAAAATGGCTGGTAACCGGGATGCCCAGTCCCATGCTCAAATCAAATCAAAATAATTGCAAACGAAACTCCCCTAGGATTGTTGTTAGTTGGAGGCATTCGTTGTTTCGGACAAGCCATGGATTGACGTTTGTTGGTGGTAGGGGGAGTATAAACTTTACCATTCTGCTTGGGAACTGCCTATAATGTGTGTAGCATGGAAGATATCGAGATCTCTCGGTTGTTATGTTGACAATCAAAGTATACCGCTCAAAATATTAATTATCTCTATTTCAAAACTGAGCTCTGGCACCTCTACAAATCCCTTCTTCCCTCTACGAAGGGCTTATCTATTTAATTTTATGTTGAGTCATCATCCTCTTATTAAAAAGCACCAGTTGGAGAGCACCGCTGTCATTTGCATGCATTCTATTAGTTTACAATTACATTGAGTATGACTGTGACTGGATCTCTTTTACCATGAATTACAATTTCCAGTCGGCCCTTGATCTTCATAGGTGCTCTGCATTTATGTTTTGCGGTCTCAGAAAGGGCTAGCGAGATACCATCTTGTTATATCATATTATGATTGTTTTGAGAAAGTGTTGTCATCCGAGATTTACTATTATTGCTCGGTAGTTGATTATGTCATTGATATGAGTAAACATGAGCCCTAAATGTTATTGTGAATATGGTTAGTTCATTATCTTTGCTGAAAACTTGAATGATGGCTTTACATATTTACAACAACAAGAGCAAACAGAGTTTGTAAACGTTTTTCTTTATCACTTTCAGTTTGTCAACTGAATTGCTTGAGCACAAGCAAAGGTTTAAGCTTGGGGGACTTGATACGTCTCCATCGTATCTACTTTTCCATACACTTTTGCCCTTATTTTGGACTCTAACTTGCATGATTTGAATAGAACTAACCCGGACTGACACTGTTTTCAGCAGAATTGCCATGGTGTTGTTTTTGTGCAGAAATAAAAGTACTCGGAATGACCTGAAAATCAATGTAGAATATTTTTGAAATATGTAAAAAATACTGGCGAAAGAATCAAGGCCAGGGGGCCCACACCCTGTCCACGAGGGTGGGGGCGCGCCTATCCCCTGGGCGCGCCCCCTGCCTCGTGGGCCCCCTGGTGCTCCACCGACCTCAACTCCAACTCTATATATTCACGTTCGGGGAGAAAAAATTCGGGGAGAAGGATTCATCGCGTTTTACGATACGGAGCCGCCGCCAAGCCCTAATCTCTCTTGGGAGGGCTGATCTGGAGTCCGTTCGGGGCTCCGGAGAGGGAAATCCGTCGCCATCGTCATCATCAACCTTCCTCCATCACCAATTTCATGATGCTCACCGCCGTGCGTGAGTAATTCCATCATAGGCTTGCTGGACGGAGATGGGTTGGATGAGATTTATCATGTAATCGAGTTAGTTTTGTTAGGGTTTGATCCCTAGTATCCATTATGTTCTGATATTGATGCTGCTATGACTTTGCTATGCTTAATGCTTGTCACTAGGGCTCGAGTGCCATGTTTTCAGATCTGAACCTATTATGTTTTCATGAATATATGTGAGTTCTTGATCCTAGCTTGCAAGCCAATAGTCACCTATTATGTGTTATGATCCGTTAACCCCGAAGTGACAATAATCGGGATACTTACCGGTGATGACCGTAGTTTGAGGAGTTCATGTATTCACTAAGTGTTAATGCTTTGGTCCGGTACTCTATTAAAAGGAGGCCTTAATATCCCTTAGTTTCCAATAGGACCCCGTTGCCACGGGAGGGTAGGACAAAAGATGTCATGCAAGTTCTTTTCCATAAGCACGTATGACTATATTCAGAATACATGCCTACATTACATTGATGAACTGGAGCTAGTTCTGTGTCACCCTATGTTATAACTGTTGCATGAGGAATCACATCTAACATAATTATCCATCACTGATCCAATGCCTATGAGCTTTTCACATATTGATCTACGCTTAGTTACTTTTCCATTGCCACTGTTACAATCACTACAAAAACTATTACTATTACCTTTGCCACCATTACCGTTACTTCCATATTACTTTGCTACTAAATACTTTGTTGTAGATATTAAGTCTTTCAGGTGCGGTTGAATTGACAACTCAACTGTTAATACTTGAGAATATTCTTTGGCTCCCCTTGTGTCGAATCAACAAATTTGGGTTGAATACTCTACCCTCGAAAACTGTTGTGATCCCCTATACTTGTGGGTTATCACGGTATTGTTGGATGAAGCGGCCTAGACCGACATTACGTGTACGCTTACGCGAGACTGGTTCTACCGACGTGCTTCACACACAGGTGGCTGGTGGGTGTCAGTTTCTCCAACTTTAGTTGAATCGGATTCAATGAACATGGTTCTTTCTGAAGATAAAAAAGAAATCACTATACCGCATTGTGGTTTTTGATGCATAGGTAAGAACGGTTCTTGCTCAGCCCATAGCAGCCACGTAAAACTTGCAACAACAAAGTAGAGGACGTCTAACTTGCTTTTGCAGGGCATGTTGTGATGTGATATAGTCAAGACATGATGCTAAATTTTATTGTATGAGATGATCATGTTTTGTAAAACAGTTATCGGCAACTGGCAGGAGCCATATGGTCGTCGCTTTATTGTATGAAATTCACTCGCCATGTAATTGCTTTACTTTATCACTAAGCGGTAGTGATAGTCGTAGAAGCAATAGTTGGTGAGACGACAACGATGCTTCGATGGAGATCAAGGTGTCAAGCCGGCGACGATGGTGATCATGACGGTGCTTTGGAGATGGAGATCAAAGGCAAAAGATGATGATGGCCATATCATATCACTTATATTGATTGCATGTGATGTTTATCCTTTATGCCTCTTATTTTGTTTAGTTCGGCGGTAGCATTATAAGATGACCTCTCACTAAATTTCAAGGTATAAGTGTTCTCCCGGAGTATGCATCGTTGCTACAGTTCATTGTGTCAAGACACCACGTGATGATCGAGTGTGATAAGCTCTATGTTCACATACAATGGGTGCAAGCCAGTTTTGCACATGCAGAATACTCGGGTTAAACTTGATGAGCCTAGCATATGCAAATATGGCCTCGGAACACTGAGACCGAAAGGTCGAGCGTGAATCATATAGTAGATATGATCAACATAGTGATGTTCACCATTGAAAACTACTCCATCTCACGTGATGATCGGACATGGTTTAGTTGATATGGATCATGTGATCACTCAGATTATTGGAGATATGTCTATCTAAGTGGGAGTTCTTAAGTAATTTGATTAATTGAACTTTAATTTATCATGAACTTAGTACCTGATAGTATTTTGCTTGTCTATGTTGTTGTAGATAGATGGACCGTGATGTTGTTCCGTTGAATTTTAATGCGTTCCTAGAGAAAGCTAAGTTGAAAGATGATGGTAGCAACTACACGGACTGGGTTCGTAACTTGAGGCTTATCGTCATTGTTGCACAGAAGAATTACGTCCTGGAAGCATCGCTAGGTGACAAACCCGCTGCAGGAGCAACGCCAGATGTTGTGAACACCTGGCAGAGCAAACCTGATGACTACTCGATAGTTCGGTGTGCCATGCTTTATGGCTTAGAACCGGGACTTCAACGACATTTTGAACGTAATGGAGCATATGAGATGTTCCAGGAGTTGAAGTTAATATTTCAAGCAAATGCCCTGATTGAGAGATATGAAGTCTCCAATAAGTTCTACAGCTGCAAGATGGAGGAGAATAGTTCTGTCAGTGAACCTATACTCAGAATGTCTGGGTACCACAACCACTTGACTCAACTGGGAGTTAATCTTCCTGATGATAGTGTCATTGACAGAGTTCTTCAATCACTGCCACCAACCTACAAGAGCTTCGTGATGAACTATAATATGCAAGGGATGGATAAGACGATTTCTGAGCTCTTCGCAATGCTAAAGGCTGCGGAGGTAGAAATCAAGAAGGAGCATCAAGTGTTGATGGTCAACAAGACCACCAGTTTCAAGAAAAAGGGTAAAGGGAAGAAGGGGAATTTCAAGAAGAACAGCAACTTAGTTGCTGCTCAAGTGAAGAAACCCAAGTCTGGACCTAAGCCTGAGACTGAGTGCTTCTACTGCAAAGGGACTGGTCACTGGAAGCGGAACTGCCCCAAGTATTTGGCGGAGAAGAAGGATGGCAAAGTGAAAGGTATATTTGATATACATGTTATTGATGTGTACCTTACTAATGCTCACAGTAGTGCCGGGGTATTTGATACTGGTTCAGTTGCTAACATTTGCAACTTGAAATAGGGGCTACGGATTAAGCGAAGATTGGTAAAGGACAAGGTGACGATGCGCATGGGAAATGATTCCAAAGTTGATGTGATCGCCGTCGGCACGCTACCTCTACATCTACCTTCGGGATTATTTTTAGACCTAAATAATATTTATTTGGTGCTAGCGTTGAGCATGAACATTATATCTGGATCTTGTTTGATGCGAGACGGTTATTCATAATCAGATAATAATGGTTGTGCTCTTTATATGAGTAATATCTTTTATGGTCATGCAACCTTGATGAGTGGTCCATTTTTACTAAATCTTGATAGTAGTGATACACATGTTCATAGTATTGAAGCCAAAAGATGCAGAGTTGATAATGATAGTGCAACTTATTTGTGGCACTGCCGTTTAGGTCATATTGGTGTAAAGTGCATGAAGAAACTCCATTCTAATGGACTTCTGGAATCACTTGATTATGAATCACTTGGTACTTGCGAACCATGCCTCATGGGCGAGATGACTAAAACTCCGTTCTCCAGAACAATGGAGCGAGCAACAGAATTATTGGAAATCATACATACTGATGTATGTGGTCCAATGAACATTGAAACTCGCGGCGGATATCGTTATTTTCTCACCTTCACAGATGATTTGAGCAGATATGGGTATACCTACTTAATGAAACATAAGTATGAAACATTTGAAAAGTCCAAAGAGTTTTAGAGTGAAGTGGAAAATCATCGTAACAAGAAAATCAAGTTTCTACGATCTGATCGTGGAGGTGAATATTTGAGTTATGAGTTTGGACTTCATGTGAAACAATGCGGAATAGTTTCGCAACTCACGTCACCTGGAACACCACAACGTAATGGTGTGTCCGAACGTCGTAACCGCACTTTATTAGATATGGTGTGATCTATGATGTCTCTCACTGATTTACCGCTATCATTTTGGGGTTATGCTTTAGAGACGGCTGCATTCACGTTAAATAGGGCACCATCTAAATCTGTTGAGACGACACTTTATGAACTGTGATTTGGCAAGAAACCCAAGTTGTCGTTTCTTAAAGTTTGGGGCTGCGATGCTTATGTGAAAAAGCTTCAACCTGATAAGCTCGAACCCAAATCGGAGAAATGTGTCTTCATAGGATACCCAAAGGAGACTATTGGGTACACCTTCTATCACAGATCCGAAGGCAAGATATTCGTTGCTAAGAATGGATCCTTTCTAGAGAAGGAGTTTCTCTCAAAAAAAAGTGAGTGGGAGGAAAGTAGAACTTGACGAGGTAATTGTACCTTCTCCCTTATTAGAAAGTAGTTCATCACTGAAATCAGTTCCAGTGATTCCTACTCCAGTAAGTGAGGAAGCTAATGATGATGATCATGAAACTTTTGATCAAGTTACTACCGAACCTCGTAGGTCAACCAGAGTAAGATCTGCACCAGAGTGGTACGGTAATCCTGTTCTGGAAGTCATGTTACTTGACCATGACGAACCTACAAACTATGAGGAAGCAATGATGAGCCCATATTCCGCAAAATGGCTTGAGGCCATGAAATCTGAGATGGGATCCATGTATGAGAACAAATTATGGACTTTGGTTGACTTGCCCGATGATCGGTAGGCCATAGAGAATAAATGGATCTTCAAGAAGAAGACTGACGCTGGCGTTAATATTACTATCTACAAAGCTCGACTTGTTGCGAAAGGTTTTCGACAAGTTCAAGGAGTTGACTACGATGAGACCTTCTCACCCGTAGCGATGCTTAAGCTTGTCTGAATCATGTTAGCAATTGCCACATTTTATGATTATGAAATTTGGCAAATGGATGTCAAAGTTGCATTCCTTAATGGATATCTTAAAGAAGAGTTGTATATGATGCAACCAGAAGGTTTTGTCGATCCAAAAGGTGCTAACAAAGTGTGCAAGCTCCAGCGATCCATTTATAGACTGGTGCAAGCCTCTCGGAGTTGGAATATACGCTTTGATAGTGTGATCAAAGCATATGGTTTTATACAGACTTTTGGAGAAGCCTGTATTTACAAGGAAGTGAGTGGGAGCTCCGTAGCATTTCTGATATTATATGTAGATGACATATTGTTGATCGAAAATGATATTGAATTTTTGAATAGCATAAAAGGATACTTGAATAGAATTTTTCAATGAAAGACCCCGGTGAAGCTGCTTATATATTGGGCATCAAGATCTATAGAGATAGATCAAGACGCTTAATTGGACTTTCACAAAGCACATACCTTGATAAAGTTTTGAAGAAGTTCAAAATGGATCAGGCAAAGAAAGGGTTCTTGCATGTATTACAAGGTGTGAAGTTGAGTCAGACTCAATGCCCGACCACTTCAGAAGATAGAGAGAAAATGAAAGGTGTTCCCTATGCTTCAGCCATAGGCTATATCATGTATTCAATTATGTGTACCAGACCTGATGTGTGCCTTGCTATCAGTTTAGCAGGGAGGTACCAAAGTAATCTAGGAGTGGATCACTGGACATCGGTCAAGAATATCCTGAAATACCTGAAAAGGACTAAGGATATGTTTCGCGTATATGGAGGTGAAAAAGAGCTCGTCGTAAACGGTTACGTCGATGCAAGCTTTGACACTGATTCGGATGACTCTAAGTCACAAACCAGATACGTGTTTTTATTAAATGGTGGAGCTGTCAGTTGGTGCAGTTCCAAGTAGAGCGTCGTGGCGGGATCTACGTGTGAAGCGGAATACATAGCTGCTTGGGAAGCAGCAAATGAAGGAGTCTGGATGAAGGAGTTCATATACGATCTAGGTGTCATACCTAGTGCATAGGGTCCAATGAAAATCTTTTGTGACAATACTGGTGCAATTGCCTTGGCAAAGGAATCCAGATTTCACAAGAGAACCAAGCACATCAAGAGACGCTTCAATTCCATCCGCGATCAAGTCAAGGAGGGAGACATAGAGATTTGCAAGATACATACGGATCTGAATGTTGCAGACCCGTTGAATAAGCCTCTCTCACGAGCAAAACATGATCAACACCAAGACTCCATGGGTGTTAGAATCATTACAATGTAATCTAGATTATTGACTCTAGTGCAAGTGGGAGACTGAAGGAAATAAGCAAGAGGCAATAATAAAGTTGTTATTTATATTTCCTTATATCATGATAAATGTTTATTATTCATGCTAGAATTGTATTAACCATAAACTTAGTACATGTGTGAATAAATAGACAAACAGAGTGTCACTAGTTTGCCTCTACTTGACTAGCTCGTTGAATCAATGATGGTTATGTTTCCTAACCATAGACATGAGTTGTCATTTGATTAACGGGATCACATCATTAGAAAGTGATGTGATTGACTTGACCCATCCGTTAGCTTAGCACAATGATCGTTTAGTTTGTTGCTATTTCTTTCTCCATAACTTATACATGTTCCTATGACTATGAGATCACGGAACTCCCGAATACCGGAGGAACACTTTGTGTGCTACCAAACATCACAACGTAACTAAGTGATTATAAAGGTGCTCTACAGGTGTCTCCGATGGTGTTTGTTGAGTTGGCATAGATCGAGATTAGGATTTGTCACTCCGATTGTCGGAGAGGTATCTTTGGGCCCTCTCGGTAATGCACATCACTATAAGCCTTGCAAGCAATGTGACTAATGAGTTAGTTGGGGGATGATGCATTACGGAATGAGTAAAGAGACTTGCCGGCAACGACACTGAACTAGGTATTAAGATATCGACGATCGAATCTCGGGCAAGTAACATACCGATGACAAAGGGAACAACGTATGTTGTTATGTGGTTTGACCGATAAAGATCTTCGTAGAATATGTAGGATCCAATATGAGCATCCAGGTTTCGCTATTGTTTATTGACTGGAGACATGTCTCGATCATGTCTACATAGTTCTCGAACCCGTAGGGTCCGCACGCTTAACATTCGATGACGATCGGTATTACGAGTTTATGTGTTTTGATGTACCGAAGATAGTTCGGAGTCCCGGATATGATCACGGACATGACGAGGAGTCTTGAAATGGTCAAGACACAAAGATTGATATATTGGACGACTATATTCGGACACCGGATGAGTTCCGGGGGTCACCAGATATTTATCAGAGTGCCAGAGGGGTTATCGAAACCTCTGGGGGAACTAATGGGCCAACATGGGCCTTGTGGGAGAGAGATGAGAGGGCCTAGGGCTGGCCGCCCCCCCTTGGGAGTCCGAATTGGACAAGGAGGGGGGCTCCCCCTCTTTCCTCCCTCTCTCCCTCTCCTTCCTTCCCCCTTCCCCCTTCCTAGTTGGAATAGGAAAAGCGGAGTCCTACTCCTACTAGGAGGAGGACTCCCCCTCTCCTTGGCGCGCCCCAAGGCCGGCCGGCCTCCCCCCTTGCTGCTTTATATACGGGGGCATGGGGGCACCCTAGAACACACACTTTGATTGTTTTCCAGCCGCGTGCGGTGCCCCCCTCCACCATAATCCACCTCGGTCATATCGTAGCAGTGCTTAGGCGAAGAGTGCTTAGGCGAAGCCCTGTTTCGGTAGCATCAACATCACCGTCATCATGCTATCATGCTAACGAAGCTCTCCCTCAAAGCTCTACTATATCGTGAGTTCGTGGGACGTCACCGAGCTGAACGTGTGCAATCGCGGAGGTGTCGTATCTTCGGTGCTAGGATCGGTCGATTGTGAAGACGTGCGACTACATCAATCGCGTTGTCATAACACTTCCTCTTACGGTCTACGAGGGTACGTAGACAGCACTCTTCCCTCTCGTTGCTATGCATCACCATGATCTTGCGTGTGCGTAGGATTTTTTTGAAATTACGGCGTTCCCCAACAGCTAGCAGCCCCCCCCTCGTGTCGGCACGAAGGGAATCCTAATTAAGCTATGAATGCATGCCCCCCCAACCGAGGTTCACCTAGCAAAGTGTGATGTGCACCCCCCCCCCCCCACACACACACACACTTTCAGTCGGCGGGCCAGAGAGGCATATATCTCACCAAGATGGATCGTAAAACGGACCAAGAATAATCCACCTTGGTCGTACAACCTCTCTCTTGTTGTTGGTCAAAGTGATGGCCGTCCATGCAACCCCGGAGATGGGCTAGCTCGCCAATAATCTCGCAAATAGCTAGTCCCCGAAGACAACCACTGCATGTGTGTGGCCCAAACATATGTATGGAGAGGTGTGTTTTTGAGTAACACTGGAACAACTTTGATGTGGCACCGTGATTTCGAACTAGAAATCCCCACACTGAGTGAGGGTTAGGTTGACGATGCATATGTATGTTACACTACACTTCAAGCCAACGACGGGGATTCTTATATGCATGCATGCGTGCATAGTATATGCGCTCAAATTTAATTATGTCTGAATCTCACCATGACCTATACTACGATAACACGAACCAAATGAAGAATCCTCCATGGTAACCTATCTTGTTGTTGGTCAAGGTGATCATGGATGTCCACGCGGGCCTGCAAATATATAGGCTTGTCGCCGATAACCATGCGAGGGAGTGTATCGTTCGAAGGCAACCACTACATGCATATATATGGAGGTGATGCGTGCATGCATGTTTGAATACACAGCATTGATCTGGCGCGTGTGTCAAAAATCATACACTAGCTCCCCACACAGAGCGAGATCGGTTCATGATGGTGTCATTGTACTACCCACTTCGACTCGATGGGAGGGATTCATGCGTACACATGCATGTGTGTGTGCTCAAAGTGTATCATGCATGTCATCCTAGAGCAAAAATAATAATCCCCTCCTATGTCAAATTAACATCTCTTGTTGTCAGGCAAAAATAAGTGATGGACCAAGCGGGCCCATAGATGGAAAGCATCGATACCGCTGATAACCGCTTAAGTGGGTGCGAGAGGACAACCACCACCGCTTTGCATGTGGGCCAAACATATATATGTTGAATACCCAAAATGCACAACTTTGATGTGCCACATGCCTCAAAAACCGTAAACCATGCACCCACACAGAGCGAGGTTCATATCAAGCGTACTACATATGATGGTCCCCTTCCCCCTCTTCACCGCATACTATATTCTCCTGCCGTAATATATGTACAACCCAAAAGAATCCTCATTGATGGTGAAATTAATTAACCTCTCCCGATGTAGGTCAAAGTGATGCATACATGCATGCATCGACGATGGCCTCGTGGGCCCACAGATGGAAGCGTCACACGTGAGTGTCCTAGCTATGATATATATGCATGTGGCCCAAAAAGGTGTTGTGTGATGTTTGAATAACCAATTTCACAATTTTGATGTGGCACGTGCCTCGGTAACCAAAAAGTCCCGACACTGAGTGAGGTGTACTTGTTCACGGACGCATACGTATAGTATATATGCTAGTCCCCTCCCACCTCTTTGACGCATACTATATACCACCATAACACAAACAAAAATGATTCTACCTTGCTGGTCAAATTAACCTCACTGCCGGCTATTCGTCAAAGTGATGGACGACGACCTCGCGGGCCCACAAAAAGCGTCACACACGAGTATCGAGTATTGTGTAGGACAACCATCGACTGCATGTGGCCAAAACATTTATGTATGAAAGGGTTGTGTAATGTTTTAAATAATGATTTCACGACTCTGATGTGGCACCAGCCTGCCTAACAAAACGCCCAACCCACACGGTGGCTCACAATTCGTAGTGTACTGTGAGCCACTCGCCACCCCCAGACGCACACACCCACACACACACCGCGAATCCACCGCAACTACGATGCATGTTAAATTAATTATCCCGTGGTGAACATACATGTTACCAAAGGAGGGATGTTTTAATTTCAAAAAAATCATAGAGATCATTAAGACGTTTTAGTACATTGATTGATTTTCTATGGGTATAATGTGCAAAAATCAAATTTGAGCTACATGCACACGTGACAGTGCACCTAAATGGAAAACACATGTGTCTCACTAGGTGCACGTTTACTCCCCGTGCAACAAATTTCAAACATTGAGAATCTTGATTTTTAAATTCTAGTACATCCAAAACTTATTTGAAGTTCATGAAACTTATCGTGTTATCATATGGACACCAATACAAAGTGGCATTGTACTTTTTTGTGAAATTTGAGACCAGTTTTGATGTAATCTTTATCTAATTACAGATGGGAGATTATTAATAATTGGGATCTAATATTCCAAACGGATTATTTATTCGAACCGTGAGCGTTAGACCAATAATGGATACGTGCCATGCTTCGGTTAAGGAATAAAGTGGCAGCATTAATCATCCAAATAGAAAAACAATATACATGCCGCTGCGCGACCCGTGTGGCGTGCGAGCAGGCGTGAGTTGACAGGGCGCATGCGAGCAGTCCACCACGCAGACAAACGGGGAGGCATTCGTGCAGGTGTGTGAATTGACGGATGCGTGCTCGCTACGCAGTGTCATCGGGAGGCGTGCGAGTAGCTGTGTGAAATTTTGGTAGGCATGCCAGCAATCTGGTGCACAGGCTCACCGGGAGGCGAGCCATCGGTTTGACTGCCGCCCGCCTCTCTCCTACAACTCCCACTACTCCATATTAACGGTGCGCCTGAGCGGCCGCACCCCCCATCCTCGCTACGCACACACAATCCTCTCTCTTCGCTTCCATCCTCGATGCCGCTCTCATTCCTCAAAGCCGTCAGTGTATGAGTATGCCGCCGAAGCGCCCCATCGGAGGGAGTGGCGACGCCGGGGCTGCTAAAGCACCGGAGCACGGTGTGGAGATGGAGACAGAGGTTGCCGTCACCGCCGGCAAGTTATCGCTGCACTCTGACATCGTTGACGGCGTCAAGCTTCCACTGCCGGAGGCGGAGTTCCACACCGACTCCAACGACCATCCGGCGACGACTCCGACGACCACTCCGGCGACGACGGACAGCTGGTTAGTCATCTATACCCATTTATGTGTCAAATAGATCATAGGGTTTCTATGGTTACTCCTGCCTCCCTCTTTTTGGAATAGAAATCATGTGGTTATGTTCTCCCAATCCATGAAAGCTGAGTAAGTTTTGTTAGATCCGTGTACTGTATTGATTGTTTGAATGGTACACATGATAAGTGATTAGTTGTTTCATCTGTGCAAATGATTTCTGCTAGCAATCCGACTAGAGTTAGTGTTCATGCTAATAATTCCTAGCCAGGACTTGACAATTGATTTTGAATGACCTGCCTATGTTTGTGCCATTATTTTCTTCAATATTGGTTTGTACATAGATGACTGTGCTTAAAAATCGAACCATAATCTCTGGATATGTATAAATAAATAGCCATAAATTCCTAATCCTACTTCACGGCATGTAATCAATGATTTGATGCCAATTTTGTTTTACTATTTGTATAGGTGCTGTCTAACGATGTGGACAACGAGGATGAAGATGCCCAGAGGAGGTACAAGAGGCAAATCCTGAGGGAGCTTTATGCGGGAATGCATAACAGGTGTATTAGGACCTGAAACGACGGCTATGGGTGCCCATTTTGCAACCACAAGATTCATGACGTGTATTTAAGTGTTCTGGCACATGCAAGAGGACGGGCCGTTGGCTCCTTCAAGCAGAAGTATTCTCGCAGGGTGGCGCACGGCGCGTACGCCGAGTACCTGGAGAAGCTTCAGGATCGTGTCGGTCACATGTGAGATGAGATGTGGGATGATCGAACTATGACGCTTGAGTATGCTTAATGACGGTTGAACTATGTACTTATGGTTGAACTATGCTTATGTACGTGTACGCTTATTATCTATGTCTGAGTATGTTAAATAATTCGCCAAATTTTGATAAAAATTACAACGGGGGACCAATAAACCAGGACGGAGGTAGTACGTCAACCACACACGGTTCCCAAAATTGGAACCGTGTGCAATGACTTTCATTTTGCCTGCTACGTCAATCACACACGGTTCGCTCTAGCAAATTGTTGCCCCCAAAATTCTTTGTGGGACAGAAAACCCTCATCACCCAATTCAAAAAAGAAAAAAAGAAAACCCTCACCATCCCCACGTCACAAAAACCCTCACCCCGTCTGCCACCCCCTCAGCCCCTCTGGTACGTTCCCCATTCACACCTGCACAAGCTCCTCCGTGTCTATGCCATGGCACCGCCTATCGCGGCGGTAAACACTTAGCTCGATGCTTGCCGCCGCCGCCAGGCTGCTGGCAAAGCCCACCGCATTTTGCCACTTCCGCTTGCCGCCGCCTATCGCCATCGACTTTCTCGACGCGGCTCGCGGTCGACCCAGCTCCGCTCGGTTGGGGAATCTTCCATAGTGAGGGTTCTTTCTCATGTATGACAAGGTAACTAATTTAACGATATATTATCTCATCTCTTATCCCAGTTCATCTGCCTCCTTTAATCACCCGGCGGAAATCGCCATGAATTCATTTTTATTCGAGCTGATTTGAGGGTTTTCTTTCATTCATAGAATGTATAGTGCGTCGACACTTCAGGACTTGGCGACCGCCGCCAGAGATTCCATCTCATCGTACCAGATAACTTGAGGATGCGCGCGGTATGTTCAATCTCACCCTAAATCGGTTGGCATGGCCTGCTTTCCTGAACATATGCTAAATATTGCTACATTTGGATAAAAGGTGCCACATGCACCATATACGTCAAAGGTATTTTCCCCCTCTTCTTTGTATATTAAGCAAACTAATGATGTATTGTTCTTTCGGTTACTCTCATATTTCCATGACATCATGTTTACCCTATCTGTTTAATTATAGACTTTTGTCCTTCGATTTCAACTGTTGTACAGTTCTTTCAATTTGGGCCCATATTTGCATGTTACCATATTTTCTTTAACAATCCTACCATTTTCTACAGGACATCCCTCGCTATGCAATAGATTATGTAGTGCATAATTTTTCCCTTTACATACATTAAGGCTCCACGAATGTCATACTGCACACAAACCATGGATTTACAATCGTTGCTACTGTAAGACTTGATGAACGTGGTGACTCCTATTTTGGCACTGACTTTTGGAATGAAATTGCAAAGTTTTATGTACTGAAAGCTGGCACTAAAATTGCACTGCACATAGAAGGGCCTGGTCATGAGATATATGCTAACTTCCCCGACAAAATCATCCGTCCAGACTTTGTTTGAAGTAAGTTTTCTTTTCAACTGTCTGCATATGTTGACTTACCCAGCAATGTCAAATGAATTGTGTAGTTACCAATACACTTTTCTATTGCCCTGTTTTAACTAAATATTCCCTGTACTCCCATTTCTATCAGAAAGCGCCGCTGACAAGGAGACTCCGGAGGTGGAGAACGGGGCTGCCAACAAGCGAAGGCGGGGCGAGCTAGAACCGCAAGCGACTCCAGTAGGCCTAGAATTAATCAGCAGCCTCCCCGATGATATGTTGAGAGTCATCATCTCCCTCCTCCCAATCAAATATGGGGCGCGGACAACCCTCCTTTCCCGGCGGTGGCGCCCCGTATGGAACTCCAGCCCTCTCAACCTCATCGACACCCACTAGCTCTGCCATGGCTATTGCAAAAGCTTGGATGTGTTCTCCAAAATCCCTGGCAGTCACCTTGGCCCAACCAAAGGCCTTAGAATGGGCAAGTTCCGTTCCAACGGTAAGGACCAAGCCAAGCTTGACGACTGGTTCCGATCCCCCGCCCTAGATCAGCTCGAGGAGCTCACTTTTGATGATGGGCATATGTGGTCGCTGCCAACGTCCGCACTCCGCCTCGCGCCCATGCTGTGCATCGCCAAGTTCAGGAACTACCATTTCCCGCCCCTTAATGACGCGCCCGCTCTTATTCTACCACGACTGAAGCACCTTGAGCTCGTCACCATCTGCCTCTCAAAGGGTGACATGGAGCGCCTGCTTCGTGGCTGTACTGCACTCGAGTACCTTCGTCTTCAGGCGATCAATGGGTTGAGTACCTTCCACATCACCTCCATGACTCTCCGGACTATTTATATGTGTTGCTAGTGCGGCAGGAAGACATCACAAAAGGTGGACCACGCTATGGTCATCTAGGACACACCTGCACTTGAGAGATTACTTGTAGTTGATCAAGAAGGTCCAACAAGAATCAATGTCATTTCTGTGCCAAAATTGATAGTGGTGGGCTACTCGTCTACAAATACTCCAAACTTGTTATTGGATCCACACCCGTTCAGGTACAATAGCCGCCTTCCACCTCTCCTTCTACAAATTAACATTATTTCTAATTTTGAAGATGTTTGTTCGTCTGTCATTCAGAAAATGATTCCGACAAGCTTGACCCCGAAGCTGCGCACAGTGAAGATCTTAGCACTAGAATCTATCGGGCCTGGCCTGGAGCAAGTTGTCAGTTTCCTGAGATGCTTTTCGTGCCTGGAGAAGCTATATATCGAGGTGATGTTACTTTCCTATTAAATGTTAACCATAAGGGAGTTCAATTTGTGACACCTTTTTCCAAGTTTACAATGACAATGTAATACGGTTTCTGAAGGTTCTTTTGGAGGATTTCAGTACATACATGCCCCCCCATATTGGTTGCTTGATCCATATGGTTACATTCAATAAGCATTTCTCCTTTGGACTCATCTGTACTAGTTTTCTTAGGGAACTTTTCATCCACTCCAACCTCTTGTGAAGAAGGCTACATTTTTCTAGAATGTAATCAAATGCCCATGTTAATCGTGTCAGATCGAAGATGGCATGTTAGTGCATTTTACAAATCCTACAAACCAAATAGCTAGGCCTGTAGTAATGTTCAAAACTGCATGTAGGCACTAACATGTTTTCTTCTTTTGCAGATAAGATTAGGCCCAGTGATGGATAATGTGATACAATATAACAATCACGTCGAATGCCTAGATCTGCATCTCTCAGAAATTACTTTGAACTCCTATCGAGGGACCTTACCGAAGATTATATTCGCCGGGTTCTTTGTTCTCGGAGCAAGGGTGCTGAAGGAAATGAGGTTTGCCCTATATTTATTTCGCAAAAATGAATGGTCTGTTGATCAGTGCCGGCGCCTGCGGCAGAATGGAGTAGGCTCCAAAAATGCAGAATTTTATTTTGGAACTTCAGATGACAGAGTAATCGGAAGTCATCGGGTCAACCCCATACATGACTTCTCAGTGGCTGACCCCTTTGCAAAATTTGTGAGGTTTCGAAGCCAGACTTAGAAGCGGTGATATTAGTTTGAACCTCTCTGATATCCATGTTCAGTCCATCAGCACGAGCGTTTGCAGCTGATGAGCTGAATTTCATTTCTAATATTAGTTTGAACCTTGTAATCTTCGAATTTGAGCCATATAACTCTGGAATTTGAACCTTGTAATATTTCGAGCTTTTGTGGCACAATCGTTGAAATGGCATCATATGAGACTCGTATATTTCTAGCACTATTTTGACTTTAATATGCAATGGTCTTAGATTTTATTAACCATTCTCGAATCAGTTTACATTGTCGATCTCACAGCGCACGATCTGTATAGCTAACTCGACTGTGATCTTCGACAATATTGCACACAGTTGGTTTCTTCCACCATGTGCACTGTAGAGCGCAGAATTAATTATAGCACTCGAGTGTCCATCATCACCCTTCTGTGTAACTTTGATCTCATCACCCAAGGGTAAACTTATGACCAAAGTAATTCCACACACTTCATTTTTAGAAAAGCTTTTTTGCCAATAAACGCCCACGAGTTGTCCCTCTTCTAGCCGACGCGTGGTCAAACTAGCCAGGCGGGAAGCTTGCGCGGTAAACAGCACAGTAGCGCGGGAACAGGCTCTTCGAGCCCACACCTGGGGTGCGGTGTTGTCAAGCATGCACTGGATTCTGGAATCCTCCGCTATGAACATTGTGACAAGGCGTGACGATTACAGGCCGGCCGGCCCCCATTTATTACAGCGGCCATTTAACCTACCCTTGTGTCTCGTCAACCTTTCGATTGCGCCCCACCATTGCAAGAAGCACACCCACCACAAGAAATTCTTAGAGGGTATCTTACGCGGCTCCAATGGCGCTCCGAGCGGCTACAAACGACGAGCAGTAGTTCACCATGCGTGCCGTGGTGGACACCCACAGAAGGTTCATGGACCTCTCGATGGTGTACACCAACGACCCGGTTTGGGCGGAGCAGTCCATCCACATGATGGAGCTGTTGCTTGCCGAGGAGAAGTACAAGGTGGTCGGGTTCGACCTCGAGTACACCCACGCTCGTGCCGGGTCTCGTCCCAAGGTCGTCGTCGCCCAGATGTGCGTGTGCCACTACGTCCTCGTCTACCACTACTGCATGGACACAAGGCCTTGCGAGCATTTCGCCAGGTTTGTCAATAGCCCCCACCACATGTTCGCTACGGTGGACATCACCAACGATGTAAAGGCGCTCGAGAATTCGGGCATCGCCTGCCAGAATCTTGTCGACATCCAGGGCCAATACAAGATCAGGGGCAGCAAGGAGCATGAGAAGGAATCACTGGTTCACCTCACCGAGGCCATCATCGACCCCTACTACAGAGACATGAAGGATTCATGCAACAAGGACAAGCGTGCCTGGCACTCGGCCTGGATGGAGAAACTCAACAAAGCTCACGTCGTGTATGTGGCCAAGGAGGCGTACACGAGCTACGACGTGTACAGGAGGATTGTTGACATGAGGAAGTCCCTCCTTCCCCAAAACGGCCAGGGATCCAGCCGGAAGCAGAGCAATGGCAAGTGTCATCGCAACAATAAGTAGATGATTAGATCCTCGTTTCTCCTACTTTAGTATGCATGTAATTGCTTTCTTTGGTGTGTGGAAATGTTATGTGTGCAGTCACTTGTGTAATTGTATGCTTAATTTGATTATGCAATGCTGTCTTTTTAAGTATATATGTTGATGTTGTAGACAGAGCGTAGATGTTATGCGGACAAAGAAAATCACATCGCACACGGACTAAACAATGGAACCAGTCGGTGATGTTTTCATCAATCACTCACAATTGTATACCAGCAATCATTTGCTCACAACACACACGGCTTGTTAGCAGTAATCATCTGTGTTGTTATCGGTCTTCGCACACGTCTCCAATTACAGACATGTTTGCCTCGTATCACACACATCTTGTTCATTTGAACCGTTTCTGTTCTCATGTCTCAACGCAAACAGTTCATCCGAGTGAACCGCATGTCATATATCACACACACCTTTGATCTGGCTCACCGTTTCTTTTGCGTTGCCTAATCACAAACAGTTCATCCGAGTGAACCGTATGCTATGTATCGCACACGCCTTCATCTGGCTGACCGTTTCATTTGTTCCACCTCATCGCAAACAGTTCATTGAACTGAACTGTATGCCCTTCATCGCACACGCAAATAAAACCTGAACCGTGTTTGGTGCATCCGTCATCGCAAACGTTTTATATATTTCTGACGGTTTTCATACAGCACCGTTTGCGATTATTGCATCGCACACAGTTTCTCGAAGGGTCTCTGATCGTAGTGTCGCGTTAGCAGCATCCTGCAGTAGTGAGAGGAACCCGCACAGCCCGCACAACTCATCGCGATGGTCTGCGGCAATTGCCGCATCACCCAAACACCAGAAGACTACATCATCGTCGACCTCACCACGAGTGACGGAACCAACCTGGTCGATGTCGTCTCGGCCTCAAACGACGAGAGCAGCGACGGAGAACCACTTTGCCTCTCAACACTGGTTTAACGAGTGTGAATGGCTATAAGTATAAGTGGGCGCCTGCCCCACGTATATGGAACTTGTCTTCGGTCTCCGCACGCGATAAGCTCGAACTGCGGCTTGTCAGGTACTTGAGTACCTGTGACGATCGTCCTGGTTCGTGGGTTCCTCCTGTCATTGTCCTTCATCATGCGACGCGAGGCGCCGCTTCCCTTAGTCAAAAAGGTGTCTGGGCCTTGTTGCACTCACCTGACCGATAAGGTTTACACCTTATCGTACCAAGGCGCTCACACCATCTGTCGGTAACGATTATGGCGGTGTACAATATGTAGACCTACAGCGGGCTACGCGGGGTGGCCTGCACACGCATTGAATGCACGGTCGGTGGCGTGGCTTCCCGGCTGCATTGAGAACCGCTTGCATACCTAACGCATACATCGGGTGGTCAATGCTTGGGACTCCGAGCACCACTCTATGACATCACTGATGACGTTTTTGGAGATTCAGTCTAGATTAAACGAAGATTTACCACACGGTAAATCTTCACAAAGATCTACATGGCACCATGTGGTTGACTCCGTCTGGATGTTGCAGTGGTATTTGGGTAGAATTCTTGTGTGATTCCTGTAGCTTTTTGGCTGGACCCACACGCTAGTACGGTCGGTGTAACCCACTTTCTGTGATGCTGACACGGTTGGGGTCATCTTCGCTAGGATCAAAGAGGAGGTCTTGCTTTGCTTTGGAGCCTTAGGGAGCCAAAACAGTTGAGTAATGTGATGGGGCGGGAGTGACTTTTGTATTCTTCGTTTTGGGCCTCCACTTATAAACATTTTCTCTTAATCAAAGAAAATGACAATTCTTTTGCCTCGTTAAAAAAGTTCATCCTACGTGGTTTTTTTCTTCCACTGTCGGTCCTTGTAGGTGCGCCCAAGTGTCAGATTCAGCCCCCCTAAAAAAGTATTGGATTCAGTGTCAAAATGGTTGGGTCTCAAGATGAATATTAGCCAAATAATTGTGGTTTTACATGTAGTAAAGGCCCAAACCCACTCCGTCGTCCAAGGAGCCTTCAGATGCTCCTACCTCTGGCGGTGTGATGCCCATGCAGTTGTCCATGTGTCCGTCTATTTCGGGGGGATCTTCTCCACCAGACAAGACTTTCTTCATCGTCGTTACACCGCCGAACCCACTTCAACGCTCACCTACTAAGGTCGTCTCTACGCCACCTGAGGGATCTTCTCCATCGGCCACGACGACACCCACTTCTAGGACTTTGGCGTTGCCAGCTTCTACGACGAGTATGGTGCACCGGACTCCGCCGCCGCCGCCCGCATCATCCCATGGCAGCACCACATCGCCTCGACGAGGGGTCCCAGGCGTGGCATAGGCTTCAGGAGAAGCCATCTGTTGCGGCCTCTTCATCGCCAACCCTACCACTGTCACCCACGTTGACATCATCAGCTCGGCAGGGAGTGATTTTCTCACCTTCAGCTCGGGCTGACCGTGAGTCGGCGATGGCAGAGCTACAAGGATTGTCTTCTACGCCTTCGACACCTCCAGGGCGACGATGCCCACGGCTTCGACGCCGCCCACGCCGTCACCACCGTTCGAGGGCTCGGGGACTGAGGTGCAACCCTCTTGGTCTTCTTCAGCTTCGCCGCTCCCTTCTGCCCCACCACCCGGGGGTGCTGTGACCGTGGTTGCAGCCAACTTCACACCCTCACCGTTGAGACGGAGTGGTCGTCACTCTGTTGGTGCTGATGGTTTAGCAGCTACTGACCAGGACTCTTTGACCAAGGCCATGCGTAGGACGGCATCCCGCGACCTCGACTTCGAAGGTTATTCATGCATGTACACGATGGCTCCGTACTTTGGTCTATCCTGCAGAAGTCGGAGGACAGAGACCTTTTTATGACGGCGTCTACCCGGCTGGAGCGTACGGCCATGGAAGTTTTCTCCCTTCATGGATGGCGGTGTAATCTCCGTTTAGGATCTGTCTCACCCTAGGCTGGATTGATTTATTTTTGCTGCAAAACTGTTGGAATTTTGCTAGTAGGCCTTTGGCCCAAAGCCCAACTAAAATTCTGAAATCCTCTTGGCTCATTCATGTACACATGTGAGTGGAGTGAGTGAGGTTAAAGTTTAGTCCTACCCCGAAAGTTCAGAGAGAGTTGCACCTCTTTATAAGGTGAGCTCTTCTACCACGTGTATAAGCATGAGAATAAAAGACCTACACGCGCGCTCCTCCTCCTCGCTCGCCTCGCCTCGCCACGCCTCGTCACGCCGCGCCGCGCCGCAGGATTGAGCCGAGCTGAGAACAGAGCTATGCACGTTGTCTGTATTTTTGCTGCTCAGGAAAAATTAATGAGTCATTAATTCATAATTAACGGACACGTTAATTACTAAACCGTTTCCGATTCTTTTGGATCGTGACGACTCGGACGTGGGGTTTACTCACACGACCTGCCCGGCCCGCTCTATATAGTCAGGCAGTTGTCTACCCTAGCCGCCGCCGTTTCGTATGATTTCTCACCACCGTTTCAGATTATTGCGCCGCCAAGCAAGTCTTCTCCATCCCTCCTTTCGGCGTGCACCGGGAGAAGGGACGGCAGGCCTCCGGAACCCCGCCTCTCGTAATCCTATACGGGAGAGGGGCAATCAGGTTTTTGGGGAGCGCACTCGCGCGACTGCTGACAGCGACGACTTCTTCCCCGACCTCGGCAACCTCATCCTCGACGACATGGGCGACAACGTCAACGCTGGCGGTGCTGCTCCCGCTGCACCGTATGTGATTCTATCCTTCCTGTTCGAGATCGTGGTAGAATTCATGTTTCTAGTATGTGCCCTAGATGTGATTTGTTCATCTGCTATGCTAGTTCGCATAATTTTTAATCCCTGCTACTGTAGTCACGATTTATCTTCTATTTATTCGGATTAAATCTCGTAGTAATTTGCTCATATTTTCAACAAAAACAATGTTTATTTTTCGGTCGTTTGGATTTATTGGCTGTGTACATCATGTTATGCAGAGGGCCGGCATTTTTTAGATGTGGTTGTATAAATCAATTCAATGAGATGTCCTTTATAAAAAAACATGTAGTAAAGGCTCATAAGTTGTGGTTCTTCCAAAATTTACTCAAATGCAGAAATGACTAAAATGCACATATTCTCACTTAAGTCAAACCATACACACGTTTTGATTTGATCTCAACGATTAAATTCACATCCGGACGGCCCTCCAATGGCGCCGGGTTGGTGGAGTGCGCCTAGCCGAGACGCTGCACATTTACGCTCCTCTGCTTCATCTGCCTCTGCCCACTTTAAATACCTCCGCTCCCCGGCCCGTAGCGTAGTACGCATCAGCCCTCCCTTCCCTCGAGGCCTCAGTAGTTAGCCACTACTAGCCACTAAACACCAGCAGCAGGGAGGAATCAGAAGGCTGCCATGAGGCAAGGAGGGGGCGGAGGCGACGGGGTGAGCCCCGGCAATGTCCCGGTGTGCTACTACGGCGCGGGCGGGCGCGTGTCGGCCACCCTGGAGCGGCGGGTGCGCGCCGCCGAGGTGCTCCTGCGGTGCGCGGCGTGCGGCCTCGCCGTGCTGGCCGCCGCCCTCCTCGGCGCCGACCGCCAGTCCCGCACCTTCTTCTCCATCCAGAAGGTCGCCCGGTACACCGACATGCAGTCCCTCGTGTAAGCCCCTCCCTCCCTCCCCATCACCACACCACCTCATCTTAATTTCCTCGCCTGATTCCTCTCAGTTAGTAGCATGCAGTAGTAAATCAACCTGCTCTCTCTGCTTGCGGCCACTAAAAAAATGTCCACTCCAGCCTCCACCATCCACGGCCCACTGTCTCATCGGTCATGGCTAGTCACTGTCTCACAAGTCACGGCTCACTGTCTCACCGAAGCTGTGTATCAGTGCAGCAGCTAGCAAGAAGAGGATCTTCTATGAAATTTCCTTTTTCCTTTTTGCGCGAAGTAGCCACTGCCCGGCCACTAGGTACGGCTGTTCACATTGCGGTGGCGTTCCAGCGATGCCATGTCGCGGAATCATTGTCCACTCGCCGTCGCCCATGGGATCGATCCACCGAGCCCATTGTTCTAGCTAAGATTCTTTTCACTACTGGTTTTCACACGACGAGCCTGTACCTTATTACCCTCTGGATGTTGAGTAACCCGGCCAATGTCCTGGTACCACTTCCGTTACGAGCAACGCATGCTCAGTTATAGTAATCTTCCTGCCCCGCAGTTTTTTTCATAGAAATCTTCCTTAATTTGGCACACCCATCAGGGTTAGCCATTTTTTCGGCCGGGAAGCGATCAGGTTAATTAGCCACCACAGCAGCAGTTCAGCGCACAGTGCAGGAGTAGTAGTTTTCTTTTTCTTTTTGACTGCAGGAGTAGTTAGCGGAGCAACCACCGCGATAATTAGCCAGAGACGAGAGGCGACGTAGTACGTCGTCACGGAGGAAACAAAGCGCTTTAAAGGCCATTTTATCCCCCTGTCGGGGCCAACGGCCCATCCCCCATATGTGCCGGTGCCGCCGCGGCCTCCCCGCCTCGCTGCGTGGCCGCGCCGGGGAAGGCTCTGCCTGCCTGCATGCATGTAGACGGGCAGGCAGGCTCGGCCGTGAAACTCCATTGACAATCAATGGTGCGTACGTACCTACGTATGCTGGCCTGTCCCTTACCCTGATGAGATGGCATCGCAGCGGGAGCGAGGTGAAACGGGTAGCAGGTGGAGAACGACAAGTGTGAGCGTGCTCGCAGTAGCAGGCATCGTCGCACCCACCACGTGGTGCAGTGCTCAATGGTTACTTAGATCATTTATGGGGGCGCGTACACTGACTGCATATAACCTACCTACCGGCGAGCACGGTTGAGGCACATCTACCATTTTACCGCATCTGAAAAAAACAGATTTTTACTGTGCTAATAATTCATCATGGTGTTCTTCTATCAGTGGAGAATTATCATTATTTTTTGTTGAAAACGCGAATGATACAGTGCTCCATGATCAGCGATTCGGGATGTTTGGCAGCCAATTTATGATCGGCATTGAAGCCATCAGATGTGTGTGTGCGTTTGCATCGCCCACTTCAAAAAATCTTCATTGTTTCTCTCCACATTTAACACCTCTCCACAAGCTAGCTAGCAGGACCATCCTCATGCAGTCAAGACTGGACCAACGAGTGCATAATGTGCCAAGTAGTAGTACAATTGAAAAGCTAACCCAGGCCATCAAGGCTGTAACATGTACAAGTAATTCTGTAGGCCAACATGAAGTACTACTCCACACAGTAGTAGTGGTGTGCTGATCACTTGGCTTTGGATGCAGGATCCTGGTGATAGCAAGCGGAATGGTTGCCTGTTACAGCCTGCTGCAGGGCGCGAGGTGCCTGGTGAGCATTATCAGGGGTGGCATCCTTCTCAGCAGGCCCTTGGCATGGGCGATCTTCTCCTGTGATCAGGCAAGTTAATATAGTCGTTATTGTCGCCATCAGCTTTCCTTGTCATTTGTTTGCTTTCGTTGGCATACATACAACATGTTTGTCTCCTTGTTCGTCACTATCAGTGTGTGGCTTTCGGCTATCACGGGCGCATTTTAGGGGGGGAAATGTTTGTCGCTCTTGACACTCAACAGAGGTCCTTCTGTGTGAAGAATGAGAGTATTAGACTATCACAAAATTCATGCATTTGCCAGATGTGTAAACTGCATGGATTTACTAACATAAGAACTTCTTTTCCTTTTTCTCTACAGCTAGAGAAAATGAAACTTAAAAACTTACTGTCCATAATACTGACCTTTACAGAGATAAAAGAGGGGAAAACTACTGCTTGAATTTTGCATTTATAGCATATGGGGCACTCCTCTCCTCTGATCCTAGAGATTATAGATTGGGCTATCGTCAGGTCACATCGATCTCGCCTAGCTGCCGCGGTACTGTTTGTATCAGAACCTGTCCGTACATCAGGTCACATATCACGATCAACACATAGCCACATTTTGGTATATTCCTTGCAAATTAATTGCCAAATCATTATGAGAAAAAACACACTTAATTAAGACCAGCAATATTTGTGGTTGGGTGAACAGTATTTTTTTCCTATAAAGGGCGCTTTTATTAATTTATAAGTGTAGCATCCAGCTGGTACAAAGTACAAACCATGATGATCGACTCCCCTGCTTCTGCATAGCTAAGATGCGCACAGCCAAACGGTTGCTCGAACATACTCCATGTCAACGCAGGGCTGTTATGCATTCTGCAGTGACCCTTTACTTATGTCATTGTCATGGTTCCCCAAATATGTACTACTCACTATAGACATACAGTAGTATTGATGGTGCAAGTATGAAATAACAAATAAGATGTTGCCAAATTGACAAAGGAATGGTCTCTCTCTCACGGTCAAATGCGAGCATGTGCATCTGCTGCCTGGATTCAGCAAGCCCCGGGATGGACAGTGCGTGCTGGTATTAGTTGGGGAGATCACGAGTTCGGAACCATCATAAACACCACATGGCTGGTATTAATGTGATGCCAAGCCCTGGGCTGCTCAGTTGCCTATTCATTCTACCATTGAACTCCCCCAACAAGATCGTGGTACTCGTGCACTGTTCATTTGGAGTAACCTGTTTTCAGTCTGCTACCAGGACGACGACCAGCTTCACGAGCTCGACACGATTGCTTCTAGAACTGTACTGACTCGCACAAAAAAAAATACTAAGTCGCTGCCGTACTTATGATAAACTTTTATATTCTGTAAAGATAAATCTGTGAGTAAGTTTGAAAAATGTAAGATGTTGCTGCGTGCTGCAGGTGATGGCGTACGTGATAATCGGGGCGGTGGCGGTGGCGATGGAGGCGGCGCTGCTGGGGAAGACCGGGGAGGTGGAGTTCCAGTGGATGAAGACGTGCGAGCTGTACCAGCGGTTCTGCACGCAGGCGGGGGGCGGCGTCGCGTGCGCCGTCGCCGCCAGCGCCACCATGGTCGGGGTCGCCCTCGTCTCCGCCTTCAACCTCTTCCGCCTCTACGGCCATGGCAAGGGCAGCAGCAAGTGAACCCAAAGCCCTCGCTGCGTGCGTGCGTGCATGCATGCATGGCCGGCCTCTGTTAGGTTTTAACGACACCGAATCCGAATCCAGTCCGGGGAGAGAACCGTACGTACGTAGCAAATGTAGCTGCCGTCGCTCGTTTTTACTGTAGTTTGTTGGTGTTGACACGCATGGTGTCAGTCAGCGTTAGCCATAAGAAGAAGCTGTGGGAGACAAAAGCTAGACCGGTTTCTCTGTATATGATGTCAAGTGATCCACAAGGTGTTTGTAGACAGTAATAATACTATGTGCGTAATAAAAGAGGAGCAAGAAAGCGATGTAGTGTCACTGTGGCCGGCCCGGTTTGATAAGAAAATAGGCAGTTTTCCGATTAAATAAATCCATGAATAAATCATGAGCATGACATTGACAGTATTGATAACACACTGGTTACGATCTAACAAAGCATGTACTACGCATATAGTAGAAACATCTACGCATATCGCTAGTACTGCTACAACAGAAAGAAACATGAGAGGGATAAACGATGTATACCCTTTAATCGGCCATGCGGCGGCAGTTGCGGCGGCAGTAGCCGCGGCATCCTCGGCGGCCTTCTTGTCGGCCTCGGCCTTCTCAGCGGCGGCACGGTCGGCGTCGGTCGACATGGTGATGACGAAGGTGATGTGGACGTAGATGAACAGAAGCGAGCAGTCGCGTAGTCGCTACCCAAAAACCTAATCGCCCCTCTCCCGTACAGGATCCGGAGAGGCGGGGTTTCGAAGGCCTGCTCTCCCGTCAACCGTGTACGCGGTGAACGGGACGGAGTCGCCGGCGGCAGCAGCAGCAGAGGAACGACGCGGGCGTGGAGGCGGAGATGCGTTCTGTTTCGTGGCGGCTAGGGTTGGCAGCGCCCCACATATATATGTGCGGCTGCGTGTGGAGAGACGTGGGCTGAACCCACATCCAAGTCGGTAGCCCACGATCCGACGTCTCAGATCGTGGCCCCACCTGTCAAAGACTCTCCGTTCCTGACCGGCAAAAAGAAGCGGCGCGGCGCGGCGCGGCGCGTCGTGACGAGGCGTGGCGAGGCGAGCGGAGGAGGAGGAGTGCGCGAGGGCCTCATCTCTTCTCAAGCTCCAATAGCATGAGGAAGAGAATCCCTTATAAACCACTCCAACTCTCCCTCCACTTCCGGGGTGGGACTAAACTTCCCACCACCTTGTCATGCTACTCATGAGGAAGAGAATCCCTTATAAACCACTACATGGGGCCTTAGAGATCAAATCTGAAATTGTCATATGGGCTCTAGGCCCATCTCATATTTCAACAATCCCCCACCAGATCTCAGGGGCCCAGTTTATCCTTTGTTCCAAACGCTGTTTTGATATACCAGCATCTCAGTGGAGACCAATTAAGGTTGAGCTCCACCTAGACCAAGTAGTTACACTCCTTCACAACTGAACAATGGACTATGCCTTGAATTGTCAGTTTGGCGTCAAGAAGTTTCACCACAAGTCTCACTGATACGAGGTTGCCGAAGGCCGACCCCTCGGGTGGAGCATATTAGTCACACTCCTGGCCTGTTCATGAGCTTGCTAGAGATCACCCCAATCTCATAGACTGTGATCAGCAGTCGGGCTCATATAGATGTGTTCCTCCAAAGATCGCTCTGTAGGATAGCATCTTGCTTATGCATATAAGCCTTGGAACACCTTAAGACAGTAGTCATCCTTCCATACAGTTTCCGAGAGTATTGCATTTCCAACGGAGTGGGTTAGTAAAGTTACTCTCCTCAGTTCACCACTGGCTTGTTTTCCCAGGTCCTACTTCACGGGATCTCCAATCACATAGGTTGGGTTACTACCATGGCAACTCATGTGGGTCTCATACCCATCTCCCTTGATGCGTTATCTATCGCAACACGTGATAGCCCTTTAGTAAAGGGATCTACCAGATTCTTAGCCGTTTGAATATAATCCAATGCTATCACTCCGGAGTTCCTCAATTTTCTGACAGCTTTCAATCTCATTCTTATGTGTTTTTTGGACTTCATGTTGTCCTTTGAACTCTTCACCTTGACAATAACTGTTTGATTGTCATAGTTCATAAGGATGGCCGGAACCGGCTTCTCAACCACTGGCAAGTCCATCAACAGATCTCGAAGCCATTCTGCTTCGCCACCCGATGTGTCTAATGCTGTCAATTCTGCTTCCATTGTCGATCTTGTTAAGATCGTTTGCTTGCAAGACTTCCAGGAAACAGCACCACCTCCAAGAGTAAATATATACCCAGTTGTGGCATTCATCTCATCAGCATCAGAGATCCAATTCGCATCACTATACCCTTCAAGTACCGACGGGTATCCGGTATAGTGAAGTCCATAGTTCATAGTACCTTTCAGATAGCGCATAACTCTCTTAAGAGCACGCCAATGTACATCACCCGGTTTGGAAACAAATCGGCTCAGTTTGCTAATAGCAAATGCGATGTCAGGCCTCATTGTGCTCGCTAGATACTGTAGTGAACCAACAATCTGAGAGTATCTCAATTGATCTATAGCTGTGCCTTTAGACTTTCGAATCAGCACACTAGAATCATATGGTGTTTGAGATGGTTTGCAGTCCGAATATCCAAAACGACTCAACATCTTCTCAACATAATGGGATTGCAAAAGTGTAATCCCACCCTCATCATCTCTCAATAGCTTGATGTTCAAGATAACATCAGCCACTCCAAGGTCCTTCATCTCAAAGTTCTGAGATAGGAAAGACTTAACCTCCTCGATCAACTTGAGATTAGTCCCAAATATCAGTATGTCATCAACATACAAACACAGTATAACTCCTTCGCCCCCACCATAGCGATAGTATACACATTTGTCAGCCTCATTAACAACAAAGCCAACAGATGTCAATGTTTCATTAAACTTGTCATGCCATTGCTTAGGCGCTTGTCTCAGGCCATACAAAGATTTCACCAACTTACACACCTTTCCTTCCTGACCATCCATCACAAAGCCATCAGGCTGTTGCATATAGATTTCCTCCTTTAGCTCTCCGTTCAGGAAAGCCGTATTAATATCCATCTGATGAATGAGAAGACCGTGCGAGGCCGCCAACGAGAGTAATACTCGAATGGTGGTCAGTCTGGCCACAGGTGAATAAGTGTCGAAGAAATCTTCTTCTTCTTTCTGGGCGTAGCCCTTGGCCACAAGCCTAGCCTTGTACTTTTCTATCGTACCATCGGGCCTAAGCTTCTTCTTGAACACCCACTTGCATCCCAATGGTTTGCAACCATAAGGACGTTCAGCAAGCTCCCAAGTCCCGTTAGCCATGATGGAATCCATCTCGCTACGGACCGCATCCTTCCAGTAGTTAGCCTCTGGAGATGCATATGCTTCTGAAATAGAAGTGGGATTATCCTCCACGAGGTATATGAAGAAATCATCACCAAAGGTCTTTACAGTCCTTTGTCTCTTGCCCCTACCAAGGGATTCCTCATTATCCTCCTCAGGATTTTCATCATGTGTTTGATTATAATATTCCATCGGAATGGCAGGTTCAGGAGTCTCCTCAGATTCCTGTCTAAAAGTGCTTTGTACATCTCTCATGGGAAAAATGTCCTCAAAGAATGTAGCATCTTTAGACTCCATAATTGTACCGACTTTCATGTCAGGTACCTCAGATTTCACTACTAGAAATCTATAGCCAGCACTATTCATAGCGTAGCCCAAATTAACACAGTCCACAGTCTTTGGTCCAAGCTTACGCTTTTTGGGGATCGGCACATTAACTTTCGCCAAGAAGCCCCAGGTACATAAGTACGAGAGTGTTGTCCTTCTCTTGGTCCACTTCTCGTAAGGAGTGATCTCGTTATCCTTTGTCGGAACTTTATTCAGGACATGACAGGATGTCATTATAGCCTCCCCCCACCATGCCTTGGATAAACCCGACGTACCTAACATGGCGTTAACCAAATCAGTTAGAGTACGGTTTTTCCGCTCGGCAACCCCGTTTGACTGGGGTGAGTAAGGAGGCGTCCTCTCGTGAATAATGCCATGTTCCGCACAAAAGGCATCAAACTCTTTCGAGAAGTACTCTCCACCACGATCTGACCGGACTCGTTTAATTTTCTTTTCAAGTTGATTCTCAACTTCTGCCTTATAGATTTTGAAGTAGTGTAGAGCCTCATCTTTAGTATTTAACAGATACACATAGCAATAACTAGTGGAATCATCTATCAAAGTCATGAAATATTTCTTTCCACCTTTAGTCAACACACCATTCATCTCACAAAGATCAGAATGTATGAGTTCCAGTGGCGCCAAGTGTCTCTCCTCTGCTGCCTTGTGAGGCTTGCGAGGTTGCTTAGATTGCACACACGAATGGCACTTAGAACCTTTGGCTAAAGTGAAACTCGGGATTAAATTTGATTTTGCTAGCCGCGTCATAACACCGAAACTAATGTGACAAAGACGTGAATGCCATACTTCAGATTCATTAACACTCAAATGAATATTGTTCACGACTTTATTACATAGATCTGCAAGAGAAAGGCGGAACATGCCTCCGCATTCATAACCCTTTCCAACAAATAGTCCATATTTCGTAACAACTAATTTATTAGACTCGAATACCAACTTAAACCCTTCTCTACATAGAAGGGAGCCACTAACGAGGTTCTTCTTGATGGCGGGGACATGTTGCACGTTCTTCAGCTGCACGATCCTTCCCAAAGTAAACTTCAGATCGACCGTGCCAACACCAAGAACAGAAGCACTCGCGCCACTCCCCATCAGTACGGACCCGTGACCTGTGGCCTGGTAAGAAGAAAACAATGAAATGTCAGCACACACATGAACACCTGCACCTGTGTCGACCCACTAATCGGTGGACGGCCAAACTGAAAATACAGCAAATAAATTACCGTACCCAGATGCACCACCCTCATTGTTGCTCACAATCATATTGACAGACTTGGAGTCCTGTCCTTGCTTCTTATACTTGTTTGGGCACTTGTTGGCCCAATGTTCAAGCGAACCACAAGTAAAGCAGCCCTCATCCTTCTTGTTCTTCTTGAAGGTCTTCTTACCCTTCTTCTTAAATTCGGCACTCTGTTGGACACCGTTCTTTCCCTTGGGCTTGTGGGAATTGGAGTTCTTCTGATGCACCATGTTGGCCACAGAAGTTCCTTCGACCCCTTTTCCGTGCGAGTCCTTTGCCCTTGAATTCTGCTCAACACTCAGATGGCCAATGACATCCTCCATAGAGAATTCACGCCTCTGATGTTTCAGAGTGGTGGCAAAGTTCCTCCAGGAATTGGGAAGCTTAGCGATTATGCAGCCCGCGACAAACTTGCCCGGTAACTCGCACTTAAGAAGCTCAAGCTCCTTAACAATGCATATTATCTCATGAGCCTGCTCCAATACAGGACGGTTTTCAACCTCTTGCAATCATGCAACTGCTCTATAATATACATCTTGCTCCCTGCATCGGCAGCCCCGAACTTAGATTCGAGCACCTCCCACAAGTCCTTGGCAGACCGCACATGCAAATATGCGTCAACCAGCTTATCTCCAATCACGCTCAGAACTGCCCCGAGGAACACGACAGTGGCCTCCTTAAACGCCTTCTCCTGATCAGGAGCGATCGTTCCTGTGGGAGTCACACCGGCGACCCAGAACACATTCATGGCAGTGAGCCATAAGGTGGTTTTAGTCTGCCAACGCTTAAATTACGTCCCCGTAAACGGCGACGGTTTCAGTGCAGCAGCAAAACCAGAATTCGAAAAACTCCTACACAAATTAGGTTTTTGGATTGATAAGAAAATAGGCAGTTTTCTGATTAAATTAATCCATGAATAAATCATGAGCATGACATTGACAGTATTGATGTCAAGTGATCCAAATCGTGGCAGTATTGGGACAAAATAAGTATGTATTCGGCCATTGATCCAATGTCACCTCCTTGGCTTTCGCGCGTTGAATAGTCTTTGTCCTTCACGTGTCGAGTGAATGTGGAAAGTCAAGGTATTTTTGCAAATAACACCCCCTTGATGCGAGGAAGAGCGTCTATTTAAAGAGATTGGACTCCAGATCCATTCAGCGCTACGCAGAAGAAATCCCCAAAGACTGCTTTAGGAGAAACCATTCCGGCATGGCTAATGCTCCCAGCTCCTCCACTCGTCCCGGCCCAGAGAAAGGCGAGTGAGAGAGGTATTCCGTGTCTCATAGCCGTTTGACGAAGTTGCAAACGTAGGGATTCCTTACCCATGTAGATCTAGTCCCTGTTCGATCGGGGCTAGCTTCCTTCAATGAGGGGACTCAGGCAGAGGACTTCCCCAATCCATCCGGGGGAGCGAGTGTGTTTTGTCCCCTATCTGCTAAGAGGCGTCGGATTTCTAATCCATCCGTTCCTCCGAGGGCTTCTGGAATGTTACGGCCTCCAGCTGCACAACTTCACTCCGGCCTCTATTCTGCACATTGCGGGTTACGTCGCTTTATGTGAACTTTTCCTGGGCGTCGAGGCTCACTTCGAGTTGTGGAGGAAGCTGTTTTGTCTCGTCCCGCACAATCACGAAGGGTCAATATTTGAAGTGGGCAGAGCCGAAGTGTGGCGCGTCGCTGATACCGGATATCCATCTGGCACACCAAGGAAGGCACCTGATGAATGGCCCTCTGAATGGTTTTATATAGAGGACGTTGCGCTTCCTGACCCGATTCGAAAGGGTCTTCCTGAATTTGCTCATGTCCCGCTGAAGAAACGCCACAGTTGGCGTCCCCGGAGTCTTGAAGAGGAAGACGGCGCGGAGGTTCGTCAGCTGATGAGCAGGATAAGACAGCTCACTCGGTCCGGACTCACACTAATCGAGGTTATGGCGATTTCCATAGCGCGAGGGGTTCAACCGCTCCAATACAAAGGGCTTCCCATGTGGCACTATAATGGGGAGGACGACGCTTCTCGCTACGGTCGGAAAGGTCCGGATACCCCTGCCGCTTTGGCTAAGATATTAGCCGAACTATTTAAAGGGGAGGAAAAGGAATTTCTCCGCATCAAATCTAGAGACAGGTACTCTATGTATAACCCTCCCAGCTGGGTAAGGCCCGACCCCTCCGTTTTTTACTTCTTACATCTCCAAATTGCTTTTGATAAACTTCTAGCTCGTTTGCTTATGACAGCACTGGCGAAAGGTCACCGAGGGATTTTATAGTCCCGCCCCACAGCCGTAGGATCACAACTGGGAGCTAGATCCCGGGTTCGAAGAGGACACAGATATATTTGTGGTGCTTGCGAAGGGAGTGTTCTACCAGACCAGCTACGACGGCACAGAAGTGGCCATTACCGCAGACTATCCAGGCCTTCTTCCTGCTTCTCGGGTAAATAATTAAGAAATCGCCTTCTCTAAAAGAGTGCTATTACTCCGTCTTACCCATAGCAACGTATCGTGCTTCACAGGGGATACGTTCAGCGGCTTCGAAGAGATCGGCTCCCGCACCGGACAATCCTTCCAAGAGGAAAGCAAATGAAAACACGGTCGCGCCTTCATCGAAGAGGTATGAATTCGCCAACCTACGCCTGAGCAGTCACGTCCAACCGTGACCTTCTCGTTTTCCATTTGTCAGGAGGAAGGCGCGCCGGACTGTATCCGGGGGTCCGAGCGGCCGTACTTCCCACAGCCAGGATTCAAATCCTGGCGTGAAGACGGGGGCTGATGCAGGGGCGACGCCGGACTGTCCTCCAGCCGAGGATTCGGACGATGTATCGGTCACCAACTCTGAAGTGGAGAGTGCTATGAATCGTCGGCACCGCCGGGCCATTCTACAAGATCCTGGCTTTTCGGAGGAGTCGTTTAACGCCTTCAACACAGTCGATGCGTACATCCAGGCTGCTCGAGATGGGATTAGCAGGGCCACAAAGCAACATCTGAAAGATGTGCAGGTAAATTCGCTTTGTCTGACTATGACAACCATATGCCAGTAGCCCCCGATACTTAAAGGAGTTGAATCAACTGATTTAAGGATCAATGTACAGCCAGGTTCTTACGGAGAAGAATAATCAGCTGGCTCAGGAACTAGAAAAGTGTCAACGCCAGCTGCTTGCTGCTAACGCCGAACTGGAGAAATACAAAGCATCTCCAGGTAATATTTTCCTCCATCGAAAATTCATAAGGCTACACCGATAGTGTGAATCTGGGTTCTAATTTTTGTGTTGGGTCGTTTAGACCAAGTACAAGAGCAGCTGGACGCCGCTCGAAGCGAAGAACAGGGAGCCAAAAAGCTGCTAGCAGCGGGCGAGCGTGTATTGACAAAGGTTGTTAAAGAGAAAAAGAAACTCCAGGATTCAAACATCAACCTAGGCGAAGAACTGAAAGATGTGTGAGCGCAGCTAGCCGACTCTGTGAAGGAGAACAAGAAGCTCCGAGGCGGCATATTCAGTATGTGGCCGCTTTTATCTTACAATAGTTTGGAGGTAGCGGTAGCTGATATAGCTGTAATTGCAGGTTTGTTGACGAACCGCCCCGAAGAGGAAATGTCCGGATCATCAAATGATCTTCTGCAGGAGCTGTCGCAGTTGCACGAGCAAGCTCGGCAGGCTATGCGGAGTGTAGCCAAGGCTTTATGGCCATCTGACTCCCCTCCAGGAAGCATGGAGAAGTTGGGAGAGTTGTTCAAGGGAGCGCGGTGGCGTATCCGTCTGTGGAAGATATCTACCTGCCGAGAGGGTGCGCGAGAGGCCTGGGCCATGGTGAAGACGCGCTATACCAAGCTGGATCCTAATCACATGGCTCGTGTCGGGACAGTAGGGCCGAATGGGGAAGAAATTCCCGTTAGTATAGTATATGACCAAGTAGAGGTGGCCGCCAAATATTCTCAACAGGATTGTAAGTTAGACTGCCTGTTGGAAGGTCTAGAGGAAGAGGTGTTCGAGTCCAAGTGACTGTGTACTTTCCTCATCTAGCTGAAGTGTATATCATTTGTCATGGCAGACCTTTTCGCTTCAACCTCCGGACTCTAAGGTGCGGAGTGTTTCCAAATACTGTCACGGCCGAATAGGCGGGGTATGCTTGGAAAACTAGGCGTAGGGGTCATAGTTTCTTGAACAGACAAGTTGTATTCGGCTAGCTATGTTATATTACATGGATATCGTAAGAAACATCTTCCAGAGAGAATAGTTTTGTTAAGGGTTCCTTTCCCTGGGTGTGCATGCATTTAATGTACATGTCGGGATTGTGATGCAAGCACCACAGTTCGTATAACTTCTGGGGGTGCACAATGGAGTGAGTTTAGAAAACATCTTTAATTCATCGACCGAATATTCCCTTAAGAACGCTAGCTTTCGGCTTCACCCAGTCTGAGGTACACATCCGGATGACCCGGCAGTAACAATCGCAGAGGTGCTCCCTTATGCCCTAGCCGAACTAACGGGAATGTAGGGCATAAGCACAGGAGCCAGGCAACCCAGCTTGGCCAAAACTTAAGTCATATCGATGCATATAGTGGTGAAGAAAAGGTACATATGGAAAAACTCATATGTGAGGAGCTTGATGCTCAAGGAATGACAAGAACTTCTATCCGAGAAGCCCCCAAGTACAAGTGGCGTACATGTTTAAAGATGTATGTGCCAATGGTGTGTGGTCTAGACGCACTAAAGCATTAAAGCGAGAAAGAAGAAAGTACTCGGAGAAGAGAAAAAACAATGGAAACTATAGGGGAGGAGGAGACGAACAAGGGGTTTAGCGCTAGGCATAGAATCTCCGGAGTCTGGCCGTGTTCCAGGGGCTCGGCTCAAGGCGATTGTCTGATGCATCGCGAAGACGGTACGCTCCTCTGGTGAGAACTTCGTCAATTATGAAGGGACCCTCCCATTTAGGCTTGAGTTTGTCCTTTTCTTCCCCGGGAGCCGTAGAACGAGTTTGCCAACATTGTAAGTCTTGGCCCGTACTTCTCTGCTTTGATATCTTCGAGCCTGCTGTTGGTAAACTACTGAGCGGGCTTTTGCGACATCGCGTTCCTCCTCCAGGGCATCTAGGCTGTCCTGCCGATCGAGCTCGGATTCTCTCTCCTCGTACATACGCACTCTAGGTGAGTCGTGAATAATATTGCAGGGCAATACGGCCTCTGCACCATACACCATGAAGAAAGGTGTGTACCCGGTAGTACGATTGGGCGTGGTCCGCAGCCCCCAGAGTACGGAGTCAAGCTCCTCAACCCAGTGCTTGTCTGATTCTTTTAAAGACCGCACTAGTCTGGGTTTGATGCCGCTCATAATAAGACTGTTGGCGCGTTAGACTTGACCGTTGGTTTGTGGGTGGTAGATGGAGGCTTAATCTAGTTCAATGCCTAGATTAGTACACCAGGTTTTTACCTCGTCGGCTGTGAAATTGGAGCCGTTGTCAGTGATGATGTTGTGTGGGACACCATAGTGGTGCACAACATCGGATATGATGTCTATCACCGGGCCGGACCCGGCCACTTTGACCGGTTTAGCCTGTATCCACCTAGTGAATTTGTCCGCCGTAACCAGCAGATATTTTTTCTTATGGCTTCCTCCTTTAAGGGGTCCAACCATGTCAAGTCCCCAGACGACGAAAGGCCAAGTGATGGGGATTATTTGTAGGGTAGTGGGGGGCATATGGCTTTGATCGACAAAGAGTTGGCATCCGATGCAATGTTGGACAAGGTCCGGTGCATCCGCTCGGGCCGTCGGCCAATAAAACCCTGTACGGAAAGCCTTGCTAACAAGGGCCCGAGCTGCGGCGTGGTGCCCACCGAGTCCGGCGTGAATTTCAGCCAAGAGTTGCTGCCCCTCTTCCTAGGATATACATCGTTGGAGGACTCCGGTGGCGCTTTTCTTATAGAGCTCTCCATCATGAACCTTGTAGGCCTTCGAGCGCCGGACAATGCAGCGGGCCTCATTCTGGTCCTCGAGAAGCTCCTTCTTATTAAGGTAGGCCAGGAAGGGCTCGGTCCATGAGGCAATGACTGTCATGATGAGATGCGCCGATGGTGTTATGTCGATGTTTCCGGGATCTGGGGTTATGTTTGGGTCCAGACTAGCGTTGCCGTTTTCCCCCTACCACACCACGGATGGCTTAAAGAGCCTTTCCAGGAAGATATTAGGTGGGATGGGGTCGCGCTTAGCGCCAATACGAGCAAGAACATACGCCTCTTGATTACTTTCTTGAGCCACATGATGGAACTCGAGCCCCTCGAACCGGGCTGACATTTTTATGACTGCGTTACGATACGCTGCCATCTTCGGATCTTTAGCGTCGAAATCTCCATTTATTTGAGATATTGCAAGGTTTGAGTCCCCGCGCACTTCTAGGCGGTGTATGCCCGTGGAGACAGCCATCCGGAGACCATGCAATAAGGCCTCGTATTCGGCTGCATTATTGGAGTCTGTGTATAGTATTTGGAGAACATACTGGACGATGTCTCCGGTAGGGGACGTTAAGACGACACCTGCTCCTAACCCTGCCAACATTTTGGAACCGTCGAAGTGCATGGCCCAATTGGAGTATGTGTCGTACTCTTTAGGGAGTTCGGCCTCTGTCCATTCGGCGATGAAGTCGGCCAGTACTTGGGATTTGATAGCTCGACGTGGTTTGTATGTAATGTCAAATGGCAGGAGCTCAATGGCCCATTTGGCAATCTAGCCCGTAGCATCGCGGTTATTTATAATGTCATTGAGTGGCACTTCAGAGGCCACCGTGATCGAACACTCCTGGAAGTAGTGACGGAGCTTTCGGGATGCCATGAAGACCGCGTATGCTACTTTTTGATAATGAGGGTACCGGGATTTGCATGGTGTAAGGACAGTAGATACGTAGTATACTAGCTTCTGAAGCGGGAATTTATGTCCGTCCTTTTCTCGTTCAACAACGAGTACAGCGCTCACCACCTGATGTGTTGCCGATATGTATAATAACATCGGTTCGCCAGAGTTTGGTGCGGCCAGGATTGGATTGCTCGCAAGAAGGGTTTTTATTTCTTCCAATCCGGCTGTTGCCGCGTCCGTCCACTCGAAGTCGGTTCGCCATAGAAGGCGATAGAGAGGCAATGCCTTTTCTCCTAATCTGGAGATAAAGCGGCTTAGAGCTGCCACGCAACCTGCAAGTTTTTGAACTTACTTAAGGTCTATTGGCTTAGCCAATTGTGACAAAGCTCAGATTTTGGCTGGGTTTGCTTCGATTCCTCTATTGAAAATGATAAAGCCCAGCAGTTTTCCAACGGGGACGCCGAAGACACACTTTTCTGGGTTGAGCTTAATGTCATATGCGCTGATCAGGTTGTCGAATGTAAGACGTAATTCGTCTATTAGTGTTTCCATGTGCCTGGTTTTGATGACAACGTCATCAACGTAAGCCTCTACTGTTTTGCCAATCTGTTTCTCCAGGCATGTTTGAATCATGCGTTGATATGTGGCACCGGCATTCTTGAGCCCGAAGGGCATGGTATTGAAGCAGAATGGCCCGTATGGAGTAATAAATGTTGTTGTAGCTTGATCGGATTCCTTCATTTTGATTTGATGGTATCCGGAGTATGCATCGAGGAAACACAGTGAGTCGTGTCCTGCAGTGGCATCAATGATTTGATCAATGCGGGGGAGGGGGAAGGGATCCTTAGGGCAGGTTTTGTTGAGGTCTTTGAAATCGGCGCATAGACGCCAGGATTTGTCCTTCTTTGGTACCATCACCAGGTTTGCCAGCCAGTCCGGATGTTTGATTTCTCTAATGAATCCGGCCTCGATGAGTTTGGCCAGCTCCTCCCCCATGGCTTGTCGCTTGGGTTTGGAAAAGCGTCGCAGTGCTTGCTTAACTAGTTTAAACCCCTTTAATATATTGAGGCTATGTTCGACCAGCTTGCGTGGGATCCCTGGCATATCCGAAGGGTGCCAGGCAAATATGTCCCAGTTTTCGCGCAAGAATTCTCGTAGTGCGGCGTCAACTGTTGGGTTTAGTTGAGCTCCGATGGATGCCGTCTTCTTGGGGTCCATTGGGTGGACCTAGAATTTGATTATTTCTTCTGCCGGTTTAAACGAGGTGGATTTGGAGCGTTTGTCGAGGATCACATAGTCCTTGTCCACTGTGGAGCATAGTGCAGTTAATTCTTCGGCCGCGAGGGCTTCGGATAGCGCCTCCGGGGCCAGGGATGCGGTTTTGTTTTCAGCGCAGAGTGCGATGTCCGGATCATTGACGAGAGTGATTATACCGTTTGGTCCAGGCATTTTGAGCTTCATATATCCGTAGTGAGGTATAGCTTGGAAGCGTGTAAAAGCATCCCGCCCCAGCAGGGCGTGATATCCGCTGCTGAAAGGGGCCACTTGGAAGGTTATTTCTTCGGACCGATAGTTCTCCGGCGATCCGAATACCACGTCAAGTGTGATTTTGCCCGCGCACCGTGCCTCCCAACTAGGAATAATTCCCTGAAAGGTTGTGTTACTTTGTTTGATGCGGCTCATGTCTATTTCCATTTTATGGATTGTGTCCTCGTAAATGAGATTTAATCCGCTGCCGCCGTCCATGAGGACCTTGGTGAGTCGAAACCCATCCACGATGGGGCTGAGGACTAATGCGGCTGGTGCTTGTGCTGCTCTGTACTTTGGTTCATCATCTTCGTTGAATATTATTGCCGTGTCGTTCCATGGGTTTATTACAACAATTTGGCAGACTTCGTTGAGCTTGCAAAGTGCCCTTCTGTGCTTGTTATTTGAAGCGAATGTCTCGAAGACTGTCAATACTCTTGGGTCGTCGTCTTCTGGGGGGTGTTGTTCCGGGGCGTCCTTGATAAGGATGTACTCGCCGCTCTTGGCTACCTGTCGTAGTATCCAACATGCTTTAAGGCTGTGGGTTGCTACGATATCTATTGTTGTATGTATTTTGCATGGGCCGTCGAGCCATCCTTCCAGAACGGTGTCGTGCCGTATAGTGGCTTTGTCTTTTTTGACTGTTGGACTGGGTGTGCCCCGAGGGTACGCCCTTTTCACCTGTAGGGGAAGTTGGGTTGGGGCTGGTGGTTCCCAGCGAGCTGCCCGAGTTTCCCATGCGCTTTCCATCGCGAAGTATTTTTGTACGATTGTTGCTAAGTCAGCAAATTTGAGTATGCGGCGTCGATTGATGGCGTTGAGGATTCCTTCGTCCGCATAGTTTTTGCAGAACGCTGATATTGTGTCCTTGTCACGTCAATCTTTTACCTTGTTCTTGACAAGGAGGAATCTGGACCAAAAGTGGTGGACCTTCTCCTGAGATTGCTGCTTTATGCTCATGAGAGCCTCTATGTCCGGGTGGGTGGGTGGAATTAAATCCAAACCCCGACCTAACCGGTTGTCCGGAGTCCGACGACCTTCCGGACTAGACAGTCCGGGTTCAGGAATATCTTCTGATTGTTTGGAGCCGCCGTCCGATGCTATGTTCGGAGGGCTGGTTGCGTCTTTTCGCGGGTGAGTATCCGGCTCTTTATGAACGGCGGCCCGAACATAGTCCGTCTTCGATATAGAAGAAGACTCGCCGTCCTGCTCTAGGACTGCCGCAATCTGGTGGATGACCGGTGGGATTTCGGTTTCTCCCTGATCGGTTTTTGGCCCGATCTGATCGTAATCTGTGGAGATTCCCAAAGCAGCGATGCGATCTAGGAGCTCATTTAAGGACGAAAACTCAACCGGATCCATCTGCTTGGAGTGCTCGGAGCTGATGCGAAGGGGATTTTCGATGGCCCGAAGGGTCATCGTCGGCCCTGCGGCCGAACGGGCGATCATAGTAAAGTCGCCCAGCCGGAGAGTTTGGCCCGAGGCCAAAACTACCCCTGCGGTAATATTGTCTTTAGTGACAAGACGAGCCATCGAGCCTTTCATCGACGGCATAGTGGAACTCTCAATGAAAGCACCATTGTCAGTGTCAAAACCGGCGGATCTCGGGTAGGGGGTCCCGAACTGTGCGTCTAGAATCGATGGTAACAGGAGACGGGGGATAAGATGTTTACCCAGGTTCGGGCCCTCTCTATGGAGGTAAAACCCTACATCCTGCTTGATTGATATTGATGAATATGAGTGTTACAAGAGTGGATCTACCATGAGATCGTAATGGCTAAACCCTAGAAGTCTAGCCTATGTGGGCATGGTAATGGGTATATGTGGTGTCCTTTCCGGACTACCCCCTTTGGTTTATATAGACACCGAGGGGATTTAGGGTTTACATGGAGTCGGTTACATAAGGAGGAATCTTCGGTCGACAATCTTGCCTTCCACGCCAAGTAGAGTCCAATCCGGACACGGTGCAGTCTTCGACCTTCATGTCTTCACAGCCCATCAGCCCGGCCCATGGATAACAGGTCGAACGCCCGGGGACCCCTTAGTCCAGGACTCCCTCACCTCTCACCACCCTTCCGCTGGTTTTTCTCTCTACCGTCAGAAAACCAAATCCCATTAAGGGGGATCTTGTTTCGTGCTTGCTTTAGCAGGTGCTAATTCAATTCAAATATGTAAATAACATGTAACTAAAAATTCATAAATCGCATCATGTATGTGAGATCACCTTCCTAAAAGATCTCTACACCTAATGGAGGAGTTGGTAGCCTGCTACAGTCTTTTTTCGCCCGATTTTATTTCATCCCACCTCTCACCACCCCTTTCGCTGGTTTTTCTCCCTCCCGTTAAAAAACCAAATCCAATTAAGGGGTATCTTGTTTCGTGCTTGCTTTGGCAGGTGCTGATTCAATTCAATTACGTAAATAACAGGTAATTAAGAATTCAGAAATCACATCATATATGTGAGATCACCTTCCTAAAAGACAGATATAAGATTTTTCTTGATAACATTTCAAAATAAAAGCATATATTCCCGCATAACAAATCACCACTCCTACGCGCTATGCCATTTGTTATTATCAATTGACAATTACAAGTTTCCTAATACAACAAAAATAACATATCATTTTTCTTATGGGCGTACGCATATGCATGTGCACCATGTAAGACGCTGTGGCTGGGCCTGACGCCGGACAGGGTGTGGATCACGGTATCGAGGATGGCCGTGGCGAAAGGCGGGCCGTCGGGCCGCCACATATACAGGCGTATGTGAATGTTGTCATATTATATTTCTTGTGAGTCATACAGAGAGCCAGACTAAATTCTCAAATCAACTGTGATCATCCAAATGTCAAAAAAATCGTTAGGGAAATGCGTCCGACAATACTCGATAGTTGTCGTCGTTGTTCGTAGCAGCCACTCATGTGAAAATATTAGGAAATTGAGGACAACATCAATTTGGAAGTCAAACCTTTAATGCAATTAATTATCTAGAGAGTTAATTATGCATGCAATTAATTAGGCTCATTTAAATAGGAATTTTTTCACACTAAATCAATTTGGAAATCGAGTCATTAATGCAATTAATTAATTATGTAGACAATTTATTATGCGTAGAGATAATTAGATGTAGTGATTTTTTCAATTAGGCAGATAATTAATTTATTTGGTTAAAATTTAATTAGGCATACATGGTATTAAGTATGCCGTTAATTATTTATGTACTTAATTAATTAAGCAAGCAGTTAATCACGCCGAATCATTTTGTAAGCGCTCGTGGGCAACGATGATCAACAGGTTCTCAGCGACATGGCCGAGCACCGCTTGCCAACATGGACAACGACCACGATGAGCTCACGGAATGGGCGATCTAGCGTTCACCATGATGGATGATGACTATGCTCTACAGGATGTACACACGCTGACGATTGTCGAAACATTCACGGGAGAGGACAACATGACACAACATTGGTAGGTGATTCATACTATTGTAGAAAAGAGGGGTGTTCCAAGCATAAGAAGGAAAAAGAACTAAAACCACCAAGTGGTCTACGGTGTTGGACAAAGAAAGAGTTTTCCAAGAAATAAAACAAAAAAAGAAAGAAATAATATTCTAGAAAATAATTAGGAATGAGAACTAAAGTTGGCAAGGAATGAGAAAGAAGAAGATGAGGTGTTGATGACGAACACACTAATGTTGACATGCTGTTGGTTGTCGTCCATGAAACTGGTGAAGGAATATGCCCTAGAGGCAATAATAAAGTTATTATTTATTTCCTTATATCATGATAAATTTTTATTATTCATGCTAGAATTGTATTAACCGGAAACTTAGTACATGTGTGAATACATAGACAAACAGAGTGTCACTAGTATGCCTCTAATTGACTAGCTCATTGAATCAAAGATGATTAAGTTTCCTAACCATAGACATGAGTTGTCATTTGATTAACAGGATCACATCAGTAGAGAATGATGTGATTGACTTGACCCATCTGTTAGCTTAGCACAATGATCGTTTAGTTTGTTGCTATTGCTTTCTCCATAACTATACATGTTCCTATGACTATGAGATCATGCAACTCCCGAATACCGGAGGAACACTTTGTGTGCTACCAAATGTCACAACATAACTAGGTGATTATAAATGTGCTCTACAGGTGTCTCCGATGGTGTTTGTTGAGTTGGCATGGATCAAGATTATGATTTGTCACTTCGATTGTCAGAGAGGTATCTCTGGGCCCTCTCGGTAATGCACATCACTATAAGCCTTGCAAGCAATGTAACTAATGAGTTAGTTACGGGATGATGCATTACGGAACGAGTAAATATACTTGGCGGTAACGAGATTGAACTAGGTATTGAGATACCGACGATCGAATCTCGGGCAATTATCATACCGATGACAAAGAGAACAACGTATATGGTTATGCGGTTTGACCGATAAAGATCTTTGTAGAATATGTAGGAGCCAATATGAGCATCCAGGTTCCGCCATTGTTTATTGACCGAAGATGAGTCTCGGTCGTGTCTACATAGTTCTCGAACACGTAGGGTCTGCACGCTTAACATTTGGTTACGATCGGTATTATGAGTTTATGTGTTTTGATGTACCGAAGGTTGTTCGGAGTCCTGGATGAGATCAGGGACATGACGAGGAGTCTCGAAATGTTCGAGACGTAAAGATCTATATATTGGAAGTCTATATTCGGACATCGGAAAGTTTCTGAGTGGTTCGGATACTTATCGGAGTATCGGAGAGTTACGGGAATTCGCCGGGGAGTATATGGGCCTTATTGGGCTTTAGGGGAGAGAGAGCGGGGCTGCCTAGGGCAGGCCACACGCCCCTACAAGGCCTAGTTCATGAACAAAGGTATATTTGATATACATGTTATTGATGTGTACTTTACTAGTGTTTATAGCAACCCCTCAGTATTTGATACTAGTTCAGTTTCTAAGATTAGTAACTCAAAACGGGAGTTGCAGAATGAACAGAGACTAGTTAAGGGTGAAGTGATGATGTGTGTTGGAAGTGGTTCCAAGATCGATGTGATCATCATCGCACACTCCCTATATTTTCGGGATTAGTGTTGAACCTAAATAAATGTTATTTGGTGTTTGCGTTAAGCATGAATATGATTGGATCATGTTTATTGCAATACGGTTATTCGTTTAAATCAAGGATAATTGTTATTCTGTTTACATGAATAAAACCTTCTGAGGTCATACACCCAAGGTGAATGGTTTATTGAATCTCAATCGTAGTAATACACATATTTATAATATTGATGCCAAAAGATGCAAAGTTAATAATGATAGTGCAACTTATATGTGGCACTGCCGTTTAGGTCATATTGGTGTAAAGCGCATGAAGAAACTCCATGCTGATGGGCTTTTGGAATCACTTGATTATGAATCATTTGATGCTTGCGAACCATGCCTCGTGGGCAAGATGACTAAAACTCCGTTCTCCGGAACAATGGAGCAATCAATTGACTTATTGGAAATAATACATACTGATGTATGCAATCCGATGAGTGTTGAGGCTTGCGGCGGGTATCGTTATTTTCTGATCTTCACAGATGATTTGAGCAGATATGGGTATATCTACTTGATTAAACATAAGTCTAAAACATTTGAAAAGTTCAAAGAATTTCAGAGTGAAGTGGAAAATCATCGTAACAAGAAAATAAAATTTCTGCGATCTGATCATGGATGAGAATATTTGAGTTACATGTTTGGTCTTCATTTGAAACAATGCAGAATAGTTTCGCAACTCACGCCACCTGGAACACCACAGGGTAATGGTGTGTCTGAACGTCATAATCGTACTTTATTAGATATGGTGCAATCTATGATGTCTCTTATCGATTTATCACTATCATTTTGGGGTTATGCATCAGAGACAACTGCATTCACGTTAAATAGGGCACCATCTAAATCCGTTAAGACGACACCATATGAATTGTGGTTTAGCAAGAAACCTAAGCTGTCGTTTCTTAAAGTTTGGGGCTATGATGCTTATGTGAAAAAGTTTCAACCTGATAAGCTCAAACCCAAATCAAAGAAATACATCTTTATAGGATACCCAAAGGAAACCGTTGGGTACACCTTTTATCGCAGACCCGAAGGCAAGATATCCGTTGCTAAGAATGGATCCTTTCTAGAGAAGAAGTTTCTCTCGAAAGAAGTGATTGGGAGGAATGTAAAACTTGATGAGGTAATTATACCTTCTCCCGAATTGGAAAGTAGTTTATCACAGAAATCAGTTCTAGTGATTCCTACACCAATTAGTGAGGAAGTTAATGATGGTGATCATGAAACTTTAGATCAAGTTACTACCAAACCTCGTAGGTCAACCAGAATACGTTATGCACTAGAGTGGTACGGTAATCCTGTTCTGGAAGTCATATTACTTGACCATGATGAACCTACGAACTATGAGGATGCGATGATGAGCCAAGATTCTGCAAAATGGCTTGAGGCCATGAAATTTGAGATGGGATCCATGTATGAGAACAAAGTATGGACTTTGATTGACTTGCCCGATGATCGGTGAGTCATTGAGAATAAATGGATCTTTAAGAGGAATACGGATGATGATAGTAGTGTTACTATCTACAAAGCTCGAATTGTCGTAAAAATGTTTTCGACAAGTTCAAGGTGTTGACTACGATGAGATTTCTCACTCGTATCGATGCTTAAAAGTCTGTCTGAATCATGTTAGCAGTTGCCGCATTTTATGAAATCTAGCAAATGGATGTCAAAATTGCATTCCTTAATGGATTTCTTAAAGAAGAGTTGTATATATGAAGGAAATATGCCCTAGAGGCAATAATAAAGTTATTATTTATTTCCTTATATCATGGGATACAATGTTTATTATTCATGCTAGAATGTATTAACCGGAAACATGAATACATGTGTGAATACATTAGGACAAACAGTATGTCACTAGTATTGCCTCTACTTGACTAGTCGTTGAATCAAAGATGGTTAAGCTTCCTAGCCATAGACATGAGTTGTCATTTGATTAACGGGACCACATCATTGAGAATGATGTGATTGACTTGACCCATTCCGTTAGCATAGCACTTGATCGTCTTAGTTTGTTTATTGCTTTCTTCATGACTTACGTTCCTATGAACTATGAGATTACAACTCCCGCTTACCAGAGGGAACACTTTGTGTGCTACCAAACGTCACAACGTAACTGGGTGATTATAAAGGTGCTCTACAGGTGTCTCTGAAGGTACTTGTTGGGTTGGCGTATTTCGAGATTAGGATTTGTCACTCCGATTGTCGGAGAGGTATCTCTGGGCCCACTCAGTAATGCACATCACTATAAGCCTTGCAAGCATTGCAACTAATGAGTTAGTTGCGGGATGATGTGTTATGGAACGAGTAAAGAGACTTGCTGGTAACGAGATTGAACTAGGTATTGAGATACCACGATCGAATCTCGAGCAAGTAACACACCGATGACAAAGGGAACAACGTATGTTGTTATGCAGTTTGACCGATAAAGATCTTCGTAGAATATGTGGGAGCCAATATGAGCATCCAGGTTCCGCTATTGGTTATTGACCGGAGACGTGTCTTGGTCATGTCTACATAGTTCTCGAACCCGTAGGGTCCGCACGCTTAAAGTTCGGTGACGATCGTAATAAGAGTTTTTGTGTTTTGATGTACCGAAGGTTGTTCGGAGTCCCGGATGAGATCGGGGACATGACGAGGAGTCTCAAAATGGTCGAGACGTAAATATTGATATATTGGATGACTATGTTTGGACATCAGAAGGGTTCCGAGTGGTTCAGGCATTTTTCTGGAGTACCGGGAGGTTACCGGAACCCCCCGGGAGAAGTTATGGGCCTTATGGGCCATAAGAAGGAAACACACCAGCCCACAAGGGGCTGGTGCGCCCCCTTTGGGCAGGAGGCCGAATTGGAGAAGGTTTGGGGGGTGCGGCCCCCCCTTTCCTTCTCTCCTACTCCTCCTTCCCTTCCTCTCCTACTCCAACTAGGGAAGGGAGGAATCCTACTCCCGGTGGGAGTAGGACTCCTCCAGGGCGCGCCATAGGGGCCGGCCCTCTCCGCCTCATCCACTCCTTTATATACGGGGGTGGGGGAACCCCATAGACACACAAGTTGATCTTCATGGTCATTCCTTAGCCGTGTGCGGTGCCCCCTTCCACCATATTCCACCTCGGTCATATCGTAGCGGTGCTTAGGCGAAGCCCTGCGTCGGTATAACATCATCACCGTCATCACGCCGTCGTGCTGACGAAACTCTCCCTCAACACTTTGCTGGATCGGAGCTCGAGGGACGTCACCGAGTTGAACGTGTGCAGAACTCGGAGGTGCCGTACGTTCGGTACTTGGATCGGTCGGATCGGGAAGACGTACGACTACTTCCTCTATGTTGTGTCAACGCTTCCGTTGCCGGTCTATGAGGGTACGTAGACAACACTCTCCTCTCTCGTTGCTATGCATCACCATGATCTTGCGTGTGCGTAGAATTTTTTTTGAAATTACTACGTTCCCCAAGAGTGGCATCCGAGCCTAGGTTTTATGCGTTGATGTAATATGCACGAGTAGAACACAAGTGAGTTGTGGGCGATATAAGTCATACTGCTTACCAGCATGTCACACTTTGGTTCGGCGGTATTGTTGGATGAAGCGGCTCGGACCGACATTACGCGTACGCTTACGCGAGACTGGTTTTACCGCCGTTCTATGCACACAGGTGACTAGCGGGTGTCAGTTTCTCCAACTTTAGTCGAACCGAGTGTGACTACGCCCGGTCCTTGAGAAGGTTAAAACAGCACTACCTTGACAAACTATCGTTGTGGTTTTCGATGCGTAGGTAAGAACGGTTCTTGCTAAGCCCGTAGCAGCCACGTAAAACTTGCAACAACAAAGTAGAGGATGTCTAACTTGTTTTTGCAGGGCATGTTGTGATGTGATATGGTCAAGACGTGATGAGATATAAGTTGTTGTATGAGATGATCATGTTTTGTTGAAGTTATCGGCAACTGGCAAAAGCCTTATGGTTGTCTCTCTATTGCATAAGATGCAAGCGCCAAATAATTGCTTTACTTTATCGCTATGCGATAGCAATAGTTGCAAGAGCAATAGTTGGCGAGACGACCATGTGATGACACATTGATATAGATCAAGATGATGGAGATCATGGTGTCATGCCGGTGACGATGGAGATCATGACGATGCTTTGGAGATGGAGATCAAAGGCACAAGATGATGATGGCCATATCATGTCACATATTTTGATTGCATGTGATGTTTATCTTTTATACATCTTATTTTGCTTAGTTCGACGGTAGCTTCATAAGATGATCTCTCACTAATTATCAAGGTACAAGTGTTCTCCCTGAGTATGCACCGTTGCGAAAGTTCTTCATGCTGAGACACCACGTGATGATCGGGTGTCATAGGCTCTATGTTCAAATACAACGGGTGCAAAACAGTTGCACGCGCGGAATACTCGGGTTAAACTTGACGAGCCTAGCATATAACAGATATGGCCTCGGAACACGGAGACCGAAAGGTCGAGCGTGAATCATATAGTAGATATGATCAACATATTGATGTTCACCATTGATACTACTCCATCTCACGTGATGATCGGACATGGTTTAGTTGATTTGGATCACGTGATCACTTAGAGGATTAGAGGGATATCTTTCTAAGTGGGAGTTCTTAAGTAATATGATTAATTGAACTTTAATTTATCATGAACTTAGTCCTGGTAGTATTAGCATATCTATGTTGTAGATCAATAGCTCGCGTTGTTGCTTCCCTATGTTATATATATGTTCCTAGAGAAAACTAAGTTGAAAAGTGTTAGTAGCAATGATGCGGATTGGATCCGTGATCTGAGGTTTATCCTCATTACTGCACAGAAGAATTATGTCCTTGATGCACCGCTAGGTGACAGACCTATTACAGGAGCAGATGCAGACGTTATGAACGTTTGGCTAGCTCAATAAGATGACTACTTGATAGTTTAGTGCACCATGCTTAACAGCTTAGAATCGGGACTTCAAAGACGTTTTGAATGTCATGGACCATATGAGATGTTCCAGGAGTTGAAGTTAATATTTAAAGCAAATACCCGAGTTGAGAGATATGAAGTCTCCAACAAGTTCTATAGCTAAAAAGATGGAGGAGAATAGCTCAAGCAGTGAGCATGTGCTCAGATTGTCTGGGTACTACAATCGCTTGAATCAAGTGGGAGTTAATCTTCCAGATAAAATAGTGATTGACAGAATTCTCTAGTCACCATCACCAAGTTAGTAGAACTTCGTGATGAACTATAGTATGCAAGGGATGATGAAAACGATTCCCGAGCTTTTCATGATGATGAAATCGATGAAGGTAGAAATCAAGAAAGAGCATCAAGTGTTGATGATTAACAAGACCACTAGTTTCAAGAAAAGGGCAAAGGGAAAGAAAGGGAACTTCAAGAAGAATGGCAAGCAAGTTGCTGCTCAAGTGAAGAAGCCCAAGTCTGGTCCTAAGCTTGAGACTAAGTGCTTCTACTGCAAAGGGACTAGTCACTGGAAGCGGAACTGCCCCAAGTAATTGGCGGATAAGAAGGATGGCAAAGTGAACATAGGTATATTTGATATACATGTTATTGATGTGTACTTTACTAGTGTTTATAGCGACCCCTCAGTATTTGATACTAGTTCAGTTGCTAAGAGTAGTAACTCGAAACGGGAGTTGCAAAATGAACAGAGACTAGTTAAGGGCAAAGTGACGATGTGTGTTGGAAGTGGTTCCAAGATTGATATAATCATCATCGCACACTCCCTATATTTTCGGATTAGTGTTGAACCTAAATAAGTGTTATTTGGTGTTTGCGTTGAGCATGAATATGATTTGATCATGTTTATTGCAATACGGCTATTCATTTAAGTAAGAGAATAAATTGTTGTTCTGTTTACATGAATAAAACCTTGTATGGTTACACACCTAATGAAAATGTTTCATTGGATCTCGATCATAGTGATACACATATTCATAATATTGAAACCAAAAGATGCAAAGTTAATAATGATAGTGCAACTTATTTGTGGCACTGCCGTTTAGGTCATATTGGTGTAAAGCGCATGAAGAAAATCCATGCTGATGGGCTTTTGGAATCACTTGATTATGAATCAGTTGATGCTTGCGAACCATGCCTCATGGGCAAGATGACTAAGACTCCGTTCTCCAGAACAATGGAGCAAACAACAGATTTGTTGGAAATCATACATACGGGTGTATGTGGTCCGATGAATATTGAGGCTCGCGGCAGGTATCATTATTTTCTGATCTTCGCATATGATTTGAGCAGATATGAGTATATCTACTTGATGAAACACAAGTCTGAAACATTTGAAAAGTTCGAAGAATTTCAGAGTGAAGTGGAGAATCATCGTAACAAAAATAAAAGTTTCTACGATATGATCGCAGAAGGAAAATATTTGAGTTACGAGTTTGGCCTTCAGTTAAAACAATGTGAAATAGTTTCACTACTCACGCCACCTGGAACACCACAGTGTAATGGTGTGTCCGAACGTCGTAACCATACTTTATTAGATATGGTGCAGTCTATGATGTCTCTTACCGATTTACCACTATCGTTTTGGGGTTATGCATTAGAGACAGCTACATTCACATTAAATAGGGCACCATCTAAATCTGTTGAGACGACACCGTATGAACTATGGTTTGGCAAGAAACCTAAGCTGTCGTTTCTTAAAGTTTGAGGTTGCAATGCTTATGTGAAAAAGTTTCAACCTGATAAGCTCAAACCCAAATCGGAGAAGTGCATCTTCATAGGATACCCAAAAGAATATGTTGGGTACACCTTCTATCACAGATCTGAAGGCAAGATATTCATTGCTGAGAACGGATCCTTTCTAGAGAAGGAGTTTCTCTCGAAAGAAGTGAGTGGGAGGAAGGTAGAACTAGATGAGGTAACTGTACTTGCTCCCTTATTGGAAAGTACTACATCACAGAAACTGGTTTCTGTGACACCTATACCAATTAGTGAGGAAGCTAATGATAATGATCATGACACTTCATATCAAGTTACTACCGAACCTCGTAGATCAACCAGAGTAAGATCCGCACCAGAGTGGTATGGTAATCCTGTTCTGGAAGTCATACTACTAGATCATGATGAACCTACGAACTATGAGGAAGCGATGATGAGCCCAGATTCCGCGAAATGGCTTGAGGCCATGAAATCTGAGATGAGATCCATGTATGAGAACAAAGTATGGACTTTAATTGACTTGCCCATTGATCGGCGGGCCATTGAGATTAAATGGATCTTCAAGAGGAAGACGGACGCTAATAGTAGTGTTACTATCTACAAAGCTAGAATTGTCGCAAAAAGGTTTTCGACAAGTTCAAGGTGTTGACTACAATGAGAGTTTCTCACTCGTATCTATGCTTAAGTCTGTCCGAATCATGTTAGCAATTGCCACATTTTATGAAATCTGGCAAATGGATAAACAAAACTGTATTCCTTAATGGATTTATTAAATAAGAGTTGTATATGATGCAACCAGAAGGTTTTGTCAATCCTAAAGGTACTAACAAAATATGCAAGCTCCAGCGATCCATCTATGGACTGGTGCAAGCATCTCGAAGTTGGAATATACGCTTTGATAAGTTGATCAAATCATATAGTTTTATACAGACTTGCGGTGAAGCCTGTATTTACAAGAAAGTGAGTGGGAGCACTACAACATTTCTTATAAGTATATGTGAATGACATATTTTTGACCGGAGATAATGTAGAATTATTCTGCAAAGCATAAAGGAATGTTTGAAAGGAGTTTTTCAAAGAAATACCTCGGTGAAGCTGCTTACATATTGAGCATCAAGATCTATAGAGATAGATCAAGATGCTTGATAAGTTTTTCAATGAGTACATACCTTGACAAGATTTTGAAGTAGTTCAAAATGGAACAGTCAAAGAAGGAGTTCTTGCCTGTGTTACAAGGTGTGAAGTTGAGTAAGACTCAAACCCGACCACGGCAGAAGATAGAGAGAGAATGAAAGTCATTCCCTATGCCTTAGTCATAGGTTCTATAAAGTATGCCATGCTGTGTACCAGACCTATTGTATACCCTGCCCTGAGTTTGGCAAGAGAGTACAATAGTGATCTAGGAGTAGATCACTGGACATTGGTCAAAATTATCCTTAGTGGAATAAGGATATGTTTCTCGATTATGGAGGTGACAAAAGGTTCGTCGTAAAGGGTTACGTCGATGGAAGTTTTGACACTGATCCAGATGACTCAAAGTCTCAATCTGGATACATATTTAAAGTGGGAGCAATTAGCTAGAGTAGCTCTATGCAGAGCATTGTTGACATAGTAATTTGCAAAATACATACGGATCTGAATGTAGCAGACCTGTTGACTAAACTTCCCTCACAAGCAAAACATGATCACACCTTAGTACTCTTTGGGTATTAATCACATAGCGATGTGAACTAGACTATTGACTCTAGTAAACCCTTTGGGTGTTGGTCACATGACGATGTGAACTATGGGTGTTAATCACATGGTGATGTGAACTATTGATGTTAAATCACATGGCGATGTGAACTAGATTATTGACTCTAGTGCAAGTGGGAGACTGAAGGAAATATGCCCTAGAGGAAATAATAAAGTTATTATTTATTTCCTTATATCATGATAAATGTTTATTATTCATGCTAGAATTGTATTAACCGGAAACATAATACATGTGTGAATACATAGACAAACAGTATGTCACTAGTATGCCTCTACTTGACTAGCTCGTTGAATCAAAGATGGTTAAGCTTCCTAGCCATAGACATGAGTTGTCATTTGATTAACGGGACCACATCATTAGGAGAATGATGTGATTGACTTGACCCATTCCGTTAGCATAGCACTTGATCGTCTAGTTTGTTGCTATTGCTTTCTTCATGACTTATACATGTTCCTATGACTATGAGATTATGCAACTCCCGCTTACCAGAGGAACACTTTGTGTGCTACCAAACGTCACAACGTAACTGGGTGATTATAAAGGTGCTCTACAGGTGTCTCTGAAGGTACTTGTTGGGTTGGCGTATTTCGAGATTAGGATTTGTCACTCCGATTGTCAGAGAGGTATCTCTGGGCCCACTCGGTAATGCACATCACTATAAGCCTTGCAAGCATTGCAACTAATGAGTTGGTTGCGGGATGATGTGTTATGGAACGAGTAAAGAGACTTGCTGGTAACGAGATTGAACTAGGTATTGAGATACCGACGATCGAATCTCGGGCAAGTAACACACCGATGACAAAGGGAACAACGTATGTTGTTATGCAGTTTGACCGATAAAGATCTTCGTAGAATATGTGGGAGCCAATATGAGCATCCAGGTTCCGCTATTGGTTATTGACCGGAGACGTGTCTTGGTCATGTCTACATAGTTCTCGAACCCGTAGGGTCCGCACGCTTAAAGTTCGGTGACGATCGTAATAAGAGTTTTTGTGTTTTGATGTACCGAAGGTTGTTCGGAGTCCCGGATGAGATCGGGGACATGACGAGGAGTCTCAAAATGGTCGAGACGTAAATATTGATATATTGGATGACTATGTTTGGACATCAGAAGGGTTCCGAGTGGTTCAGGCATTTTTCTGGAGTACCGGGAGGTTACCGGAACCCCCCGGGAGAAGTTATGGGCCTTATGGGCCATAAGAAGGAAACACACCAGCCCACAAGGGGCTGGTGCGCCCCCTTTGGGCAGGAGGCCGAATTGGAGAAGGTTTGGGGGGTGCGGCCCCCCCTTTCCTTCTCTCCTACTCCTCCTTCCCTTCCTCTCCTACTCCAACTAGGGAAGGGAGGAATCCTACTCCCGGTGGGAGTAGGACTCCTCCAGGGCGCGCCATAGGGGCCGGCCCTCTCCGCCTCATCCACTCCTTTATATACGGGGGTGGGGGAACCCCATAGACACACAAGTTGATCTTCATGGTCATTCCTTAGCCGTGTGCGGTGCCCCCTTCCACCATATTCCACCTCGGTCATATCGTAGCGGTGCTTAGGCGAAGCCCTGCGTCGGTATAACATCATCACCGTCATCACGCCGTCGTGCTGACGAAACTCTCCCTCAACACTTTGCTGGATCGGAGCTCGAGGGACGTCACCGAGTTGAACGTGTGCAGAACTCGGAGGTGCCGTACGTTCGGTACTTGGATCGGTCGGATCGGGAAGACGTACGACTACTTCCTCTACGTTGTGTCAACGCTTCCGTTGCCGGTCTACGAGGGTACGTAGACAACACTCTCCTCTCTTGTTGCTATGCATCACCATGATCTTGCGTGTGCATAGGAATTTTTTTGAAATTACTACGTTCCCCAACAATATAATGCAACCATAAGGTTTTGTCGATCCTAAAGGTGCTAACAAAATGTGCAAGCTCCAGCGATCCATCCATAGACTGGTGCAAAGAATCTCGAAGTTGGAATATACGCTTTGATGAGTTGATCAAAGCATATAGATTTATACAGACTTGCGGTGAAGCCTGTATTTACAAGAAAGTGAGTGGGAGCACTACAGTTTTCTGATAAGTATATGTGGAAGACATATTGTTCATCGGAAATGATGTAGAATTTTCTGGAAAGCATAAAAGGAGTTTTTCAAAGAAAGACCTCGATGAAGCTGCTTACATATTGAGCATCAGGACCTATATAGATAGATCAAGACGCTTGATATATTTTTCAATGAGTACATACATTGACAAGATTTTGAAGTAGTTCAAAATGGAACAGTCAAAGAAGGAGTTCTTGCCTGTGTTGCAAGGTGTGAAGTTGAGTAAAGACTCAAAACCCGACCATGGCAGAAAATAGAAAGAGAATGAAAAGTCATTCCCTATGCCTCAGTTATAGGTTCTATAAAGTATGTTATGCTATTTACCAGTCCTATTGTATACCTTAGTATGGTTCTGGCAAGGGAGTACAATAGTGATCTAGGAGTAGATCACTAGATAGCGGTCAAAATTATTCTTAGAGGACTAAGGAAATATTTCTCAGTTATGGAGGTGATAAAAAGAGTTCGTCGTAAAGAGTTACGATGCAAGCTTTTTACATCGATCTAGATGACTCTAAGTCTTGATCTGAATACATATTGAAAGTGGGAGCAATTAGCTAGAGTAGCTCCGTGCAGAGCATTGTAGACATAGAAATATGTGAAATACATATGGATCTAAATGTTGCAGACCCGTAGACTAAACTTCTCTCACAAGCAAAACATGATCACTCTTTGGGTGTTAATTACATAGCGATGTGAACTAGATTATTGAATCTAGTAAACCCTTTGGGTATTAGTCACATGAAGATGTGAACTAATCACATAAATATGTGAACTTGATTATTGACTCTACTGCAAGTGGGAGACGGAAGGAAATATGCCCTAGAGGCAATAATAAAGTTATTACTTATTTCCTTATATCATGGTAAATGTTTATTATTCATGCTAGAATTGTATTAACCGGAAACTTAGGCCAACTCCACCAAGCGACCCTATCCTGTCCGCCCCCATCCATTTGGGGCAAAAGGGACAAACGAGACGGCCCAGCGCGCGGCCGCAAACGGACTTTTGTCCGCTTTGTGTCCGCTTTCGACCCATCCGCGGCCCAAGTTTGTGCCGCTTTTGGGGTGAAACGGACACCACGCGGACGCGTGGGTCGTCTGCGCGTGTCCTCCTCTGGCCCGCCCGTCGGTGGCACAAATTAAAAAAAAACAGTACTACGAAGCAGATAAAGTTAGAATTTTTTAAAACCAACACGCTCAAATTAAAAAAAAACACCAATTATAACCGGTTATTTTCCTTCTAGTAGGTCGCGGTCGAACCTACTTATGTAACACAAGCTCGATGTTGGTTCCGTGGCTAACAGTACTACGAAGCAGGCAGGAGATTGTCGCTCGGTGAATTGGGAAGATAGACTGTTGCTCGGATTTCCTCACGGCTGAAGCTTTGGCCTTTAAATTCGGTCTATTGCCTACGCAAAGGACGGGATACAATCATCTTATTATTAATTCGGACAATCTTAAGGTGATTGTACAATGAAGGATGGAGGTCGATCGGCGGGCGCGGCGGCGGCAACATTTGTTGATTGTTTTCTTTTTGCGTGTGATTTCAATATTACTAAATTTGAATATTGTAATAGAGAAGGAAATAAAGTTCCTCGTGAGCTTGCGAGATTAACTAAATTTCTTTTCATTTCTAAATTGGTTTGAGGAGCCCTTAAATAAGATTGTACTGGTTGTTTCCAATGAATAAAGTTTCGGGTTTTCTTTAATGAAACCACGAGATCCCAGAATCGATTCACCGCGCGCTCCCTTTTCTACTATATTTTGTCTGCTAGTCAGCCGGCAAGTTACTGTACAGGCTATACGCAAGAGATCATTCCATCTCGCGTGAAGCAAGATATAGTTGCCGCAGGTAACGGTCACCTCAAAATGTTGGGATGGCGCAATGAGCGCCTGCAGCGCCATAAGTCCCAACAATGTTCTCTTGTCCGCAATAATCTATACTTTTTTGTTTTTCTTTTTGCACTGGTTTTTTTATTATTTCTCTGCTTTTACAGGATTTTCTTCATTTTTGTATGGTTTCCTCCGGTATTATTTTTGTTTTCTTTATTTCTTTTTCTTATTTCTTCTCTGGGTTTTTATTTGTCTTTCTAAGTTTCTTTCATCATGTTTCCCTAACTTACTCATTTTCCTTCTTTTATTCTTTAATTTTTTTATCTTGGTCGTACTTTTTTTGTTTCTTTGTCAATTTCCATTTTTTCCATTCTTTTTACACTTGTTTCTTCGTTTTTTATTATTTTTCTTTGATTTCTTTACGGTTTTCATTTTTATTTTTTCATCGCTTCTTTTTGTTTTCAATCTGAATTTTCGAAAATATGTCCAGAAATTTCTCTAACTCACATTTAAATTTCTTTCCAATATAAATTAAACATTTCTTTATTATATGGTCAACATTTTTTCTATACCGATTTTGAACATTTCTCAAATGATTGATTAATAGTTTTCGAATACAAGATTAACATTTTATTGAATACATGGTCAACATTTTTGTTATGCACACTTTTAAACTCTTTCAAATACTTGACTATCATTTTTCAAATACAATATTGCCATTTTTAAATACATGGTCAAAAAAATATACACATTTAACAAAAAATTTAACTTGATTGGCATTTTCTTAAATGCAATGTTAATATTTTTCTATACATTCAACATTTTTTAAATGCTTCAGTAACATTTTTTAAATACACAATCAACTTGTTTCACACACATTGTATATTTTTTGTATACATATTTCGTACATATGTGAAACATTTTCTCTATACACATTCAACATGTTTCAAATGCTTGGTTAACATTTTCTGAACACATGGTCAACAATTTTTCTACATATATCTAACATTTCTCAAATGCTTGATTAACATTTTAAAAATACTTGTTTTAAAAAATTAATTCAATAAAATATTATATTTTTTAATACATGGCTAACATTTTTTCCCACACATTTCACATTTTTTAAATGCTGGATTAACATTTTAAAATACTTGTTTAATATTTTTTAGTTGTTTGATTAATATTTTTAAAATACCCGATCAACATTTTCACACAAATTGTATGTTTTTTGTGTACGTTTTTCTTACACATGTGAAACATTTTCTCTAACATATTTAACATTTTTTATATGCTTGGTTAACTTTTTGTGAAGGTTTTTATGCAAATTTTTGATATATTTATGTAGAATATATGGAAGATTAGACAAAAGTAAAAAAAAAACTAAATCAAAAAGAAAAATACAAAACATAAAAAACAAGGTCATTGCCTCCCGCGCGGCTGGGCCAGCCCATCTTGTGCTCACCCAACGCGAGGTTTCCCTCTGTCTGGCATAGGAGCGCCCTTCTTTTTCCTCAAAAAAAGAAGGAGCGCCCTTCTTTACCCGCTATAATGCGGTGACTATTTCAGCGAGAATGTAGGATGTCTCACTGAAGCGTTTTCACTTATCGAGCCAGCCCATTCACGCAAAGCTAAACAAATAGAAGGGAAAAAAGTGAATAGGGGAGCTGCAGGTTTTGTACCGTAGTCTACAGGAACATTACCAGTGCTGCTAGCCACTACAGTCACACGCAATACGTGATAACTAGTCGGAGCGAGAAGTACTTAAGGGCAATCAAGCTGGTTTTCCAAATAAAAATATATTATGTTTTCTGTTTTCTTTTTTCATGTGCTTTTTCTTTGATTTTTTTCTCTTGTTTTTCTCTTATCTTTCTTTCTTTGTTGTTTTCTTCAGTTTTTAAATTCTTTCTCAGTTTTTCACTGTGTTTTTTCTTTCATTTTCATTTTATTTGATTTTGTTCATTTCTTTCACGTTTTCAATAGTTTTTTTGGTTTACTCTCGGGTTTCCTTGTTTTGGATATGCATTTTTGTATATACTAGTATATTTGTGTAAGATGAGGTTAACATTCTTATATACCAAATTAACATTTTTTTAATCCATGCTCAACATTTTTCTATATATATTTAACACTTTTTTATTTTTCAAATATTTAAAATAGAAGTTTAACATTTTTTTAATATGTGGACATCATTTTTCTATACACATTTAACATTTTTAAAATAGAAGCTTACCATTTTTTGATGCATGGTCAACATTTTTATTATACATATTTAATATTTTCAAATATAAGTTACACATTGTTTTGAATACATGGTAAACACTTTTAACACACATTTAACATTTTTCAGGTACAAGTATAACATTTTTTGTGTATGTGGTCAACATTTTTCTATACACATATAACATTCTAAAATGCAAGTTTAACATTTTTTGAATACATATGAACTTTTTTCATAAAAATTAAAATACAAGTTTAACATTATTTAATACATGTTCAAAAAAATTTCTATACACAATTCACATTTTTAAATTCAAGTTTAACTTTTTTATATACATAGTCAACATTTTTCCTATAAACATTTCACATTTTATTAATTTTGATTAACATTTTTTATATACTTGTTTAAGTTTTTGTGAAACTTGGTTTACAAATTTTTAAATACATGATCAAACTTTTTCACACATTGTATATTTTTCGTATACATGGTCAAGACTTCTTCCATACATGTATAACATTTTTTCAATGCATAATTAACATTTTCCAAAACATTATTTAAAGTACGTTTTTTCATATAGATCTTTATAATTTTCGGAAGTATAAATAAATGTGAAAAAATAAATAGAAAAAACAAAACAAAACACATGAAGGAAAAACAGAAAGAAAAAAACCCGGGGTATGCCCTCCAGCGCACCTGGACCAGCCCATCTGGAGCTGCCCTGACGCGAGGGTTTCCCTAGGTCTTGCTTAAAGCGAGACATAAGTGCGCCCATCGCACAGCAACCCACCAAAGCATATGACATGTCGCCTCCCATGATATTTTGTGGCATTTTAGATTCGTCCAGGCAACCAAAATATTGCCCACTAAGTTAACTTGCGACATATTTCTACTCCTATAAAAATCTGAGTTGATGATGATGGTGTCTGCCATCTTTCACCAATAACCGTCGAATGTAGATCTAACGCGTACAAAACAAACTGTTGCAGTTTTGCAAAAAGATGCCCACACGTATTGCCATATTTATAAAGTACTCCTTGTCTCTCACAATCAACCCTATCTCTTCCCCACCGCATCCGGAAGGCCATGGAATAATCTGGTTTGATGGCCGCTACCGGCGCCGTCCATCTCCTTGTGTTTCATGCAATGCACGGGCATCTTACTAGTTCATCTATGAAGTCAGTCTTGCCTACATTAGGGATTTACTGGCGCATCTAGAACTCGCTTACATTGTGCTCACCTACGGAGCAGCAATATGGGCCAGGCCCATAGGGTATGCTCATTTCTGGTGTTTCGTTTAGCTGCACATGCATATATCTTACTAATGTATATCTACCTCTAAAAAAATAATTCATGTATATCTTGTTGCTGTCTAGATGCCATGCTCGCCCAAATACCATAGTGCAGTAGTGTGGCATATGTCATATACGTCTGTGTGAAAAGTCTGTTCTCATGCTTCACAGAAATGTTCGTATAATTAGAAAAAATGATCTTGATATTTTAAAATATTCTCATGCATACAAACTATTCATAACTTTTATGTAAAAGGTATGGGAATATACAAAATGTTTGCATAATTTAAAATAAACATTTGTGGTGTTCAAAAAAAATATCATGACATTTAAAAAATGTTCACCAGATTAAAACATGTACATGAAATTTTCTTAAATGTTCATGAAATGTAAAAAAAAATTGGTTGCCCAGTTATGAGAAATATATCACATATTAAATGTTCAACATGTGTTCGGACAAAATGTTCAACACGTATTTCGATAAAATGTTTAACATGTAATTGAAAAATGTGCAACTTTTATTTCAAAATTCTTCAACGTATATCGAAAAAATGTTCAACTTGTCGAAAAAAGGTTTGATATGTATTAATATACCGACATGTATTTGAAGACCGAAAACAAAATGAAATTAAAAAAAATTAAACAGAAACAATTGAAACCCCAAAAATATAAAAAAAGGAAGAAACCCAAAAAATTATTAAATAAAAACACAAAGAACCACGCAGAACCTTCCCCAAACCGGGCAAGGTTCCACAGACCAGTTCTTATATCACAGACGAAGATATCTTACTCATGTATATCTTCTTGTTGTGTAGATGCCACGCTCGCCCATATACCGAAGAGCAGTAGTGTGCCATATATCTTGTTCACAGAGCATGGCATATACGTTGCGTGTTATAAATTTGTAATGTAAAAAGTTGTTCTCATGGTTTACAAAAATGTTTATACAATCATACAAAATTTGTGACATTTTTACGAAAATATTCCCATGCTTAAAAATTTAGTTTCATGACATTTAAAAAGTGTTGAAGTAACCAAAAACATGTTCATAATTGTTTTTAAATTTTCATGAAATTCAAAATAATTGTTGCCATTTAAAAAAAAGACAAATAGAAAAAGTATTGTGTGCCATTAAAAAAGGTTCATAAAACTTATAATATGTTAGGATGTTTGCAAAAAATGTTCATCCATTTTATTAGTGTTCAACATGTGTTTAAAAAATGCCGATCATGTATTTGGAAAATATTCAGTGTACTTTTGACAAATGATCAACACTTATTCGGATAAAGAGTTCAACTTGTATTTGAAAAATGAACAGCTTGTATTTAAAACATGTTGAACGTATATCTGAAAATGTTCAACTTATACGGAAAATGTTTGACATGTATCTAAAGAATGAAACAAAATAACAAAATAAAGTAAAAATAAATAGAAAGTTAGAATCCCCCCCAAAAAAAAGGAAGAAAACCAGTAAAAACCAGTAAAAGAAAACACATACAAAACCACACATAACCTATGACCAAACGGGCAGAAGATTCCTCAAATCAGTCCTTTGAAGTTTTCCAAAACCGCTCGTTAACACCAATATGGGCTGGCATAAATCATCGATCCCTCGGTAGGCGAGGGCTGCTTGTGTCTCGCAACAAGCGAGACATGGCTATAGCAGGGAGTTACTGCAGTATGATGATTTCTTTTTTACAGTGCACGATGTCTTTACTGCGGTATGAGGAAGTATGCCGCGCATAACCTACAACCAAACCGGGCGGAAGATTTCTCAAATCGGTCCTTCGAAGTTTTCCAAAACCGCTCGTTAACACCAATATGGGCCGGCATACTTCGTCGATCCCTGTAGACGAGGGTTGCTTGTGTCTCACAGTAAGCAAGACATAGCTTTTACAGGGATTTATTGCAGTACGATGACTTTTTCTCTACAATGCACAATTTCTTTCGGTTCCCATAAAAAATACAATGTCTTTCACTTTCTCAAATAGAAACGTAGGATTTGCTCCAAACAGAAACAAACCACTTTCACGAGTAAATACACAAGAATACTCAAATTCCCATACAAAATTGGATCCTTAAACGCCATAGAAAACTTAATGCTCAAACGAAGACAGAAAGTTCAGCATCTAGGCACCTTTCCACCCTTATACTAGAACAGGTACCATTGCAGTGTTTGAATATGCAGTTCCGCACGGATAATCCGTGTGAAAACCTAACATGATTGGACCAAAGTGGCGATGTGGCGTGAATCATGGACCTAATGTGGCAGGAGAGTTCAATGCAATGCACCCAACTGTCAGCCTACACCCATCAGCCTGTTTTTGCATGCATGCCCTCATCCGACAGCAGCTTGCCAGGCCCTGTACGTTCGGAGCAGTAGAAATGTAGAATCGCATCGATACACATACACATAATGGCATATTCTAATGTACTCTATATTTTCAGTAACTGTCTTGGTGGTGCTCTTACATCTGGTAATAATAATAATAAAGTAAAATGATCTACGTGTCTTTTGCCTGTTGCAACACTAGAATGAGGCCAAGTGCCAAGAACAGCTAGGTGCACCTGATGACTCCACGAAGCCGTGTCAACGTAGCTACATTTGGTTTACAATTCAAGGTAACGGTGCCTGGACAAGTTCGGGGGAAATTAATGATGCTCTGGGGAACAACACAGTGCGCTGCGGTAATATCAGCGTAAAGATACTCTGCGTCCTTGCGCTGCTGTGCATGCCAGCGTAAGACAAAAGGCACTGGTCGGTAGTCGTATTAAGATGCGGGTGACCAGTGAGGCGCATGGCAGCCGCAGCGCAGCACAGAACGACGACCATGTTGTTGAAGCTGCATGCGCTCTTCTCGAGCCGTCCAAGCGCCGTACGTCCCTCTCGCCTGTAGACTCTTGTCCAACGTTCACACGGCCGGCCGGCCTTTGCTAGGTGCTTGGAGCATCTACAGCCGCGTGCCCTATATCTTTCTTATACGTCCAGACAGGCCGTTTGGTCACTGACACGTCATAAAATATCGACTTAACCAAAGCTCTTAAACAAGCCTCAAACGTGTGGGCTGACCGGCATCCCTTATATCCGTCCTAAATATAGGACATATATGAGGCAGTCCGGGCATGTCCGGATGTGCCTGCCATATCAGCCCGGCCCACCGCTAGCCGGCCCTGATCCTACAAAACCCTCGTTCGACAGAAACCTTAACTCACTGACAGGTCACTGACAGGTCATAAAACTATATCCATTTTATACGTCCGGGCAAGCCGTTCGGTCACTGACAGGTCATAAAATACCAACCCAACCGAAGCTCTTAAACGAGTCTTAAACGTTCGGCCTGACCACCATTCCTCATATCCGTCTCAAATGTACGACAGATATGAGACGGTTCGGGCGCGCCCTCCACATCAGCTCGGTCCACCACTGGCCCAGCCCGATCCCACAAAACCTCCTGTCTGGCAGAAACGCTAGCTCACTCCGCTCCGTTCCCCTCCTTTTCCCGACGCTCTCATTTTCCCAATCTGCCAAATCCCTAGCGTCGGCGAGCATGTCCAGCACTGGTAGCCACTCCGACGACAACTCCGGAGACGAGGAAGAGCTGGCGCTCCGTGTCCCGCTCGAGCGCTCGTGGGTCGATGCAGGCAGCAACTTCGGGTTCGGCGCGACGCCCCCTGTCGCCCGTCGGGCTAGCGCCGATGCCGGCGCCGGCCCTTCCTGCCCCGCGCGCGGATCTGCGAGGCCTGCCAGATCTGCTCCTCCCGCCAGATGGCCTCCTCCACCTCCGGCTGAAGTGGGTTCTAGTGCCCGCTCAGCCGACGCCGTGGATGCGGACTCTGGAATCGGAGGCACGAGCTGCCCGCCGCGAGAGGCAGAGGGCTAGGGAAATGGCTGGCGGGTCTGCGCAGTCTACCCGCCAGCGAGGAGGACTGTCTCTTCGAGTGGGCGTGCCGGCGGTCACTGACTGAGGCAGAGACGAAGGCTCGACGGCTCCAGAGGCTCAACGCCAAGCAGCTCTGGCTCGCCATCGAGCAATCCAAGCGGGAGGCGGCGGAGGCAGCGAGGGAGGCGGCGAGGGTGGCCAAGCTCGAGCGCCAGCAAGACCGCGTCGTCCGGCGCTTGCAAGGCTTCATCGTCATCTCCGATTCCTCCTCCTCCGACGGGTCCGACGTGGACCCACCTTTTGTCGCGGACTCCTATAGCTGCGCCGGCGACCGGAAGGGTAAAGGGCCCGCGAGGAAGTGGTGAAAATCGGTGTTTATTTCAAGTTTTTAGTTGTAGTTTGAGCTTGTTCGCCGTAGTATATGTATTATGTGAACTTTAACTATGTTTCGATGATCTGGATGTGATCTTTTGATGTACCGATTGTGCATTTGTATGTCTGCTCATGATCTACGTAGTTTTTATCAATGTTGCATGATTTAGTATGAAAATAAAGGATGCGATATGGGTGCGGAGACGTTGATATAGGAAGTGTCCGATGAATGCCCGCGGACGCGTTTGGGTGTGTCCGTGGCAGTTTGAGGAGCCGGATTTGCTGAGTCCGTTTGTAGATGCTCTATGGGTGCACGGTGAATCCGGTTCGCCTAGCAGTGGATGCGACTACGCGTAAGTCTTTGTACACACTGGTAGCTGGAGCGTGGTACGTGTACGCATCGATGGATGGCTGCATGCGATCGGTCTGCTCCTTTTTGCCATGGCACGGGAGCTCCTGTCCTATGCCAAGCTCGAGATGCGGACACGCAGCGGCTTTGGGCGGTTGCGCGCAGCCTCTTCCCACACGTGACCTAGCGGCGCCGGCCAGGCCGGGCAGCGGTACGTACTTCTTGGATCCATCCAGGAACCACGCCAGGGTCGATCGTACCAAAGACGCCATCCATCGATCTCCAGCATGGTGCTTACCCCGGTGTCGTTTGCGCGGCGGTAGGATCTATCTCGGCAGCATGCATCCATCATCACGTATGCATGGTCGATCTCGGTTGATCGGGTACCGATGATGCGACGAGCGTGATACGACCGGCGAGTACGCACGCACGACATGATGGGTGTACGAGCCATGGCGTGGCGACCGATTGCATGCCGACGGCAGCGTGCGCGCTCTCGCTCTGGCCGCTATGGTCTCGTGAAGACCGCGAAGCTATAGCCATGTCGTTTACGGGGAGCCCGCAGATTCCCTACCGGAGTGAAGAGTACGCTCGCCATTGCATCATAGCGCGCGTATGTCCATCTTGACGCCATTGGAATTTCAGGACGATCCTTTTCCTCCGTGCTTGTTTGTGGGTGCCCGGCCCGGCCGGACGACCGAGCAATGAATGCGCGCACATGTTGTGGCCCTGCGGGCGCATGCCGCTCGCGAAAACTTCCAGGATTGATGGGTGTCGCGCCTACGCAATTCCTGGATCTCAGACTGTGTAACACGCGGACCGATACGTATTCAATTGCGATATCCGTTTCGCCGGCCATGCCAACACAGAGCACTGCAGCGCCGGCCGGGGAGCCGGCGTAAATTAACCCCGTGACCGATCCAGAGCCGCTGCCGGCCTTGCCACCGCCAGCCAGCCGGGCCGGCCCCAGCGTCTCGTGTGATGATCAGGTCATCAGACTCAGGAGGTTGGAGCAACACTGTTACTACCAGCTTGCTTGCTTTGGCAATGGCCATGGCCAGGGCACCCACCCCCGTGGCCATGTCGCGCTAGCTACTGTTGCGTCGCCTCACCCCGACGCTGTACGTCGCAGAGCGGGACGATCAACATGACAACACCGTCGAGCTACGGACGGGGCCGACGCCACCTTTGCAGAATAGAAAAAAGGCGAATTATTTCCCGATCCGGAATGCGCCACCGCGCGCTTTCGGTCCGGTCGCGCGCACGTCGTGGCCTTGCCGGGCGACCGGAGAGCGCGCACGGGCACGGCGGGTGTGTGGCCCGCCGGTTGATGTGGCCAACACAGCGCGGGAGCAGTGCAAGTAGTAGAGCGTGGTGCATGCCAAGAGCCCTAGACAGACAGCTCCGCGACGAGGGCTAGCTACTACACCTCGCCGCCTAGGCATTTCAGCCATCGTCGTCCACTGACGGGTGGCGAGCTGACGACTCGAGGAGATGTGAGCGTTTTCACCTTTTGACTGCGTGTGCTTTGCGTTGCATGATGCATGTCGATTCGACGCAATGACGGAGCGGTGAGCGGACCCGGCAGGTCCGTACGCTGCCGCTACCTGCTCGCCTGCCACGCTCCAGGGAGAAAAATTCTGGCGCCCTCGGACCCCGTGAAGAAATTTCGTCGCAGTACATCAACTTGGCAAGTTTCAAGCTCGGGCTTCCTCGACCACGGAGATCCATCGTTTGAGGTCTTCTTTGATCCGTAGTTATTTCGTAGGAATGTTTGTTGTTATAGGATAGAATTTGTAAAGAACAAATTCCTTTGAAGCCCTTTTGATTTGTAGGATTGTATTGCTATTCCTATATGAGAGAATATCATACAGAAACCAATATAAGATACAAATCAATCTTTCATATTTTGAAGAAAAAAAACATTAGTTTAGATTCAATGAAAATTTTTCTATCCTATGTATCAAATGGCATTTCATTCATCTCACTTCTTATAAATTTCTTATTCCTATTACATTCCTATCCCATGAACCAAAAGAGGCATGAATATCCACAGGCATGCGTAGGCTTCCTTTGGAATGTAGCAAAGGTAAAAAAGCAAGAAATTTCCATTTTCCTTAGTTTCAGAGGATAAACGCAGGACTACCCATTTTGATATTTTTCTTTAAAATTTCCAACACACGAAGAAAGAGATTGAGATCCTTAGCGACATAATAACATGCTAACTATCATTGGACGTGGAGTTTCTGCTCCCGGGTAATGTGCATATGTACCCGGAAGAATAGTAAAATGAGAAAAAAATAGTAAACAATTTCAAATAACTGTGAGCTTTTCTTACAACAAATATTGTTGAATGATTCATATGCGTACAAAGTTTCACGATGAAAAAATATTCTCCATGCTCTGGCCAAAAAAAATCCATGCTTCAATGACATTTATGGAAACATTTTTTAGTATTGATTTTGTTTTTTTTTTCTCTCCAAGGTACTTGAAATTCTTTAGTATTCATCCCAAGTGCATATGCACGCAGGAGAAGAAGGTCACTTTTGGCTAATTACACTTTTCCTTGTGGTTTGACTATTTTTATTAGGATTCCTCAGTTTTTCCTATTCCTGCGAACCAAACGCTCAAGTCCTCAAACCTTTCTATGGATTTCAATCATCTGTTTAGGCTGTTTGTAGTGGGGAGCATTGGAGGATCCAGTGGGGGTGCCGCGGGTGTCCTGCCTAAAAAATGCAAATCTTTAGTTCTATTTTGTCTAGTTCTAGGTGTATTACATGATTAAAATGCTACACTAACATTTTTCTATGATTATACATGATATTTTTATTGTGAGTGTAAGGTTGGCACCCCATGGGTCGTCCGCCACTGGTGGGGAGTATAATATACTAAAATAATGCATATGATACTAATGTATAATATTTCCTTCATAGTGCATAGTATCGGAGGATGGTTAATATATAACCAACACGCGGCTATATGAAGTTGACACGTCATGTATAGCCAATCTAATAGGAGAGTGCCTAAATGGCTCCCGAGCTCATCTGCTCCTGTGCATGAACAATAAAATCAAAAGAAATAGTAGAAAAAATAAAAAAAATCTGATTTTTGTTTTGCATGGAAGATGGTCTCGTGAATGAGGGTCATGTCAAATTTTGGCTCATTTGAAAACCTGAGCAACTCTCAGCAAAAAAATTAGGGTATGTGAAAAAGTGTACTATTTTGCACTGTTCGGAACAGATTTTGTTATTTTTGCTGAGACCACGTCAAATGTCCAAATGAATTGAAATTTGGCACGGATCTCACGCACTAAAATATCTTTCATGCAAAAAAACCCTGGATTTTTATAGTATTTGTTTCGATGTTACAGTTCACCGAGATCAGATGAGCTCGGTGGCTGAAATGGATATTCAACCTAATATCCCATTTGTAAAATAGTTAGTCATAGTAGTATGTTATGTTATTAGCCCACCTTTTTCCCCCACAAATTATATCAGAGCACATGTTATAGTCAGCTGTAATTGTACAACCCGCTTCTCTTCTTCCTTCTCCAAATAGGCAAAAAAATGATGTGGCATCTCTTATAGCCCGACTATGTCACCACCCTATTATACTTGCTCTCATAGGTTGGTGTCATATGTATCCTCATTTATTGTCATCCATCACACTTAGTGACACCATTTAATATGATGATTTTTTTGCGGGGGCTTAAAGGGCTTTATTTAGAATGCACGACTCCCCCACTACCAACCATAAGGTTGGTTACCACGAGACCAGGAGGTGAATTCATCCAACATTCAGATACCTCCTCAGTGTAAGCAAATTTTGGCTGGTTACCAGGAGACCAGGAGGCGAGGTTCATCCAACATTCAAATACCTCCTCAGTGTAAGCAAACTTTGCACATGGACGGGCTGGAATATTAGAATGTCTCATTACATGTTGAATTACAAAAGAGGAAAAACAAGAAGCTAGCCCTTCAATATCTAGTAGAACTGGAGTTGTACGACACGAGTTCCGGAGTTTCACAACCTCCAAACTGTCAGTTTCCATCATCACTCGCGCGAAACACCAAAGTTGAGCAAAAATCACACCTTCCCTGAGCGTCGTCGCCTCCACCACCAGAGGATCGGTGATTCCTAGACATAGTTTGCTCCAAGCCCCGATGATATCTGAAGAGGATCTCGCTGATACGTCTCCAACGTATCTAAAATTTTGGATTGTTCCATGCTATTATATTATCTGTTTTAGATGTTTTATATGCATTAATATGCTATTTTATATTATTTTTGAGACTAACCTATTAACCTAGAGCCCAGTGCCAGTTTCTGTTTTTCCTTGTTTTAGAGTTTCACAGAAAAGGAATGCCAAATGGAGTCCAAACGGAATAAAACTTTCGCGATGATTTTCTTGGACCAGAAGACGTCTAGAGGACTTGGAGTGCAAGTCAGAGAAGCCATGAGGTGGCCACAAGGACGGAGGGCGCACCCCCACCCTTGTGGGTCCCTCGTGACTCCACCGACCTACTTCTTCCGCCTATATATTCTTATATACCCCCAATACAACGAGGGGAGCCACGAAAACACTTTTCCATCGCCGCAACCTTCTGTACCCGTGAGATCCCATCTAGGAACCTTTTCCGGCGTCCTGTCGGGGGGGGGGATTCGATCACGGAGGGCTTCTACATCAACACCATTGCCCTTCCGATGAAGCGTGAGTAGTTTACCACAAACCTACGGGTCCATAGCTAGTAGCTAGATGGCTTCTTCTCTCTTTGATTCTCAATACCATGTTCTCCTCGATGTTCTTCGAAATCTATTCGATGTAATACTTTTTGCGGTGTGTTTGCCGAGATCCGATGAATTGTGGATTTATGATCAGCTTATCTATGAATATTATTTGAATCTTCTCTGAATTCTTATATGCATGATTTGATATCTTTGCAAGTATCTTCGAACTATCGATTTGGTTTGGCCAACTAGATTGGTTTTTCTTGCAATGGGAGAAGTGCTTAGCTTTGGGTTCAATCTTGCGGTGTCCTTTCCCAATGACAGTAGGGGCAGCAATGCATGTATTGTATTGTTGCCATCGAGGATAAAAAGATGGGGTTTACATCATATTGCTTGAGTTTATTCCTCTACATAACGCGTTACTTTGTTCTTCATGAACTTAATACTCTAGATGCAGGCATGAGTCGGTTGATGTGTAGAGTAATAGTAGTAGATGTAGGCAGGAGTCGGTCTATTTGACACGGACATGATGCCTATATTCATGATCATTTCCTTAGATATCGTCATAACTTTGCGCTTTTCTATCAATTGCTCAGCAATAGTTTGTTCACCCATCGCAATATTTTCTATCTTGAGAGAAGCCTCTAGTGAAACCTATGCCCCTGGGGTCTATTTTTCATCATATAATCTTTTATTTTCCATCATGTAAGTTCCCGATCTACAATTTTAGTTTCCGATTTACTTCCTTTGCAATCTTTTACTTTCCGATCTATAAACCAAAAAAACAAAAATATTTACTTTATCGTTTGTCTATCTCTATGAGATCTCACTTTTGCAATTAACCGTGAAGGGATTGATGATGTCTACTACACAACCTTCTTCTTGTAGACGTTGTTGGGCCTCCAAGTGCAGGGGTTTGTAGGACAGTAGCAAATTTCCCTCAAGTGGATGACCTAAGGTTTATCAATCCGTGGGAGGCGTAGGATTAAGATGATCTCTCTCAAACAACCCTGCAACCAAATAACAAAGAGTCTGTTGTGTCCCCAACACACCCAATACAATGGTAAATTGTATAGGTGCACTAGTTCGGCGAAGAGATGTTGATGGGTGGTAGATATAGGTTTTTATAATCTGAAAATATAAAAAGAGCAAGGTAGCAAGTGGTAAAAGTGAGCGAAAACGGTATTGCAATGCTTTGAAACAAGGCCTAGGGTTCATACTTTCACTAGTGCAAGTTCTCCCAACAATAATAACATAATTGGATCATATAACAATCCCTCAACATGCAACAAAGAGTCACTCCAGAGTCACTAATAGCGGAGAACAAACGAAGAGATTATTGTAGGGTACGAAACCACCTCAAAGTTATTCTTTCCAATCAATCCATTGGGCTATTCCTATAAGTGTCACAAACAGCCCTAGAGTTCGTAGTAAAATAACACCTTAAGACACAAATCAACCAAAACCCTAATGTCACCTCAAGTATCCACGGGTATGATTATACGATATGCATCACACAATCTCAGATTCATCTATTCAACCAACACAAAGAACTTCAAAGAGTGCCCCAAAGTTTCTACCGGAGAGTCAAGATGAAAACGTGTGCCAACCCTTATGCATAGATTCCCAAGGTCATGGAACCCACAAGTTGATCAACAAAACATACATCAAGTGAATCAATAGAATATCCCATTGTCACCACGGGCATCCCAGGCAAGACATACATCAAGTGTTATCAAATCCTTAGACTCAATCCGATAAGATACCTTCAAAGGGAAAACTCAATCCATTACAAGAAGGTAGAGGGGGAGAAACATCATAAGATCCAACTATAGTAGCAAAGCTCGCGGTACATCAAGATTGTGCCAAATCAAGAACACGAGAGAGAGAGAGAGATCAAACACATAGCTACTGGTACATACCCTCAGCCTCGAGGGTGAACTACTCCCTCCTCATCATGGAGAGCGTCGGGATGATGAAGATGGCCACCAGTGATGATTCCCCCCTCCGGCAGGGTGCCGGACAGGGTCTCGATTGGTTTTTGGTGGCTACAGAGGCATGCGGTGGCGGAACTCCCGATCTAGGTTCTTTTCTAGAGGTTTGGGGATTTATAGGAGAGGTTGGCGTCGAGAACAAGTCAGGGGGCCCCACGGGAAGTTCACGAGGCATAGGGGCGCGCCCTCCACCCTCGTGGGGCCCATGGGCCTCCCCTCCGGTAACTCTTCGCTCCAGTATTTTTTATATTTTATAGAAAAAATCTCCGTTGATTTTCAGCGCATTCCGAAAACTTTTATTTCTGCACAAAAACAACACCATGGTAGTTCTGCTGAAAATAGCGTCAGTCCGGGTTAGTTCTAACCAAATCGTACCAAAATCATGTACAAATATTATAAACATGGTATGAATACATAAAAAAATATAGATACATTGGAGACGTATCAATTGACAACCCCTTTATAACGTTGGGTGCAAGTTGTTGATTGTTTGTGCAGGTATTCGGTGACTTGTTTGTTGTCTCCTATTGGATTGATACCTTGGTTCTCAAAACTGAGGGAAATACTTACTCTAGTTTGCTGCATCACCCTTTCCTCTTCAAGGGAAAAAAACAGCGCAAGCACAAGAGGTAGCAGGAAGAATTTCTGACGCCATTGCCGGGGAGATTTACGCCAAGTCAAGTCAAGATTTGTATCCCGTCAACTTGCCAATTTCTAGCGCCGTTGCCGGGGAGATCTACGCCAAGTCAAGACATACCAAGTACCCATCATAAACTCTCATCTCTTTCATTACATTATTTTCCATTCACATATCATTTTCCTCTCCCCCACTTCTAAATCGATTTTTGAAAAGGTTTTCCTTTTTATTTGCCTTCTTTCCATATGTCTTTTTGTTTGTGTTTCCATGTGCCTTCTATTTGCTTGCATCTTTGCTTGCTAAAAATCTATTGATATGTATCCACTTAAAGTTTTCTACTTGGATCATCTACGATCTATTTGTGCTCGTGCTGAAACCCCAACTAGTTTAGTTGAGGGAAAATCTTTAGGTGAGCATGCTCATTTTTTGCGTCACCGTTTGTCTGAAAAAGGGAGACTCTTATGGAATTAAATAAACAGTTTGGTGTGTTATGCTTGGAATCTTTGTGAAATTTATGATTTTAGTTGTTTCTCTAAGAACCCTGAAAAGCACCTTCCCTACCTATGTGAGTTTAACGATAATGAAATCTTATCTTATGAAAAGGGTGTTTATAGTTACTATGATATCGAACAAATTGAAGAATTTGTTGTTGTTAAGGGTGCTCATGAAGTTGCTTATTTGATTGAAAAGTATGATATCACTCTGTACAAATATGAAAATTCCGACATACTTAAATATTGCTATGAAAACTGTGCTCATAATACCTATGTTAAGGAATTTATTGAGAGAATGACCGTTGCTTTGGAAGAAAATAATGATATGCATGAATCTATAGATAGTTATTATTTCGATGATTTGATTGAAATATCCCTTGATGAACATGATGCTTGCTATTCTTATGGCCATGATGCCAATATTTTTGGAGATGAATTTTCTATAGTTCCTTATGTTAAACATGAGATTATTGCTATTGCACCCATACTTGATAGTTCCTTGAATCAAAAGCATGATTGCAATGACGTTATTATAAATTCTATTAATGTCAATTATGTTAATGATATGCAAAACCCCAAGCTTGGGGATGCTAGTTTTTCTATGTCCATTACTTGTTGCAATGATCATGATTGGGGTGATTCTTCTTATGATCTTGAAAATTTATTTAAGCCCCATGATGAATATGAGATTGATAATAGTGTTTGCAATAATATTGAAAGTGGGTTTGGAAGAGTGTCAACTTTAGATCCCACATATTTGGAGTATGTTCAATCTTATGAATTTTTTGATAAAAGTGGGTTTGGAGAGTTCATGAATTTAGTTAATGATAATCCCACTATTTTGGAAGAGTGCCAACTTCGCATGCGTGTGGATCATGTTGAAAATAGTTTATATGATAGCTATATTGTTGAATTTTATTATTATACTACATGTAATTATTATGAGAGAGGAAAATATGGTTGTAGAAATTCTCATGTTACTAAATTACCTCTCGTTGTGCTGAGTTTGCTATTGTTTCTTTCTTCTTCTTTGCATATGCTAGGATTTCCTCGCCTTGATAATTTGTTTGCCTATAAGATGCCTATGCATAGGAAGTATGTTAGACTTAGATGTGTTTTTCACATGTTTTATGATGCTTTATTCGTGCTTCAATTCTTGTCTTTCATGTGAGCATCATTGAAATCTCAAAGCCTAGCTAAGGGCATTAAACAATAGTGCTTGTTGGGAGGCAACCCAATTTTATTTTTGTTTTTGATTTTTAGGTTCTGTTTTGAAATTAATAATTCATCTAGCCTCTGGTTAGATGTGTTTTTGTGTTTTAGTTAGTGTTTGTTCTAAGTAAGACCTTTGGGATAGCTTACGGTGATAGTTGATTTGATCTTACTGAAAAACAGAAACTTTTGCGCTCAGGAAAACAATTCTCATTTTTAGCAGAAACATGATAAAATACGAATTCATTTTGCAGAAGATTAATAAACAAATTTCATAGGTTTTCCTGATTTCTAAGAATTTTTGGAGTTACATACTTATTCTAAATCTCCAGATTGCTACAAATTGTTCTGTTTTTGATAGATTCTGTTTTCTATGTGTCGTTTGCTTATTTTGATGATTCTATGGCTAGCATCGGAGGGTATGAACCATTAAAAAGTTAGAATACAATAGATATTACACCAATTTAAATAAATAATGAGTTTACAACATTACCGAAAGTGGTGATTTATTTTCTTATACTAACGGAGCTTATGAGATTTTCTGTTGAGTTTTGTGTTGTGAAGTTTTCATGTTTTGGGTAAGGATTTGATGGACTATGGAATAAGGAGTGGCAAGAGCCTAAACTTGGGGATTCCCAAGGCACCCCAAGGCAATATTCAAGGACAGCCAAGAGCCTAAGCTGGGCATCCCCTCTTTCGTCTTCGTGTATCGGTAACTTTACTTGAGGCTATATTTTTATTCACCACATGATATGTGTTTTGCTTGGAGCGTCTTGTATGATTTGAGTATTTGCTTTTTATTTTGCCACAATCATCCTTGTTGTACACATCTTTTGAGAGAGACACGCATGAATCGTGATTTATTAGAATACTCTATGTGCTTCACTTATATCTTTTGAGCTAGGCAATATTGCTCTAGTGATTCACTTATATATTTTTAGAGCACGACGGTGGCTTTATTCTATAGAAATTGATGAACTCTCATGATTCACTTATATTATTTTGAGAGTCTCTACACATCATTGTAATTTTCTTTGGTTATAAATTTAGTCCTAATATGATGGGCATCCAAGAGGGATATAATAAAAACTTTCATATAAAGTGCATTGAATACTATGAGAAGTTTGATTTCTTATGATTGTTTTGAGATATAAAGATGCTGATATTAGAGTCATGCTAGTGAGTAATTGTGAATTTGAGAAATACTTGTGTTAAAGTTTGTGATTCCCGTAGCATGCACGTATGGTGAACTGTTATGTGATGAAGTCGGAGCATGATTTATTTATTGATTTTCTTCCTTATGAGTGGCGGTCGGGGACGAGCGATGGTCTTTTCCTACCAATCTATCCCCCTAGGAGCATGTGTGTAGTCCTTCATTTTTATAACTAATAGATTTTTGCAATAAGTATATGAGTTCTTTATGACTAATGTTGAGTCCATGGATTATATGCACTCTCACCCTTCCACCATTGCTGGCCTCTCTAGTGCCGCGCAAATTTTGCCGGTACCAAAAACCCACCATATACCTTCCTCAAAACAACCACCATACCTACCTATTATGGCATTTCCATAGCCATTCCGAGATATATTGCCATGCAATTTTCCACCGTTCCGTTTATTATGACATGCTCCATCGTTGTCATATTGCTTTGCATGATCATGTAGTTGACATCGTATTTGTGACAAAGCCATTGTTCATAATTCTTTCATACATGTCACTCTTGATTCACTGCACATCCTGGTACATCGTCGGAGGCATTCATAGAGAGTCATATTTTGTTCTAAGTATCGAGTTTTAATTCTTGAGTTGTAAGTAAATAAAAATGTGATGATCTTCATTATTAGAGCATTATCCCATGTGAGGAAAGCATGATGGAGGCTATGATTCCCCCACAAGTCGGGATGAGACCCCGGATGAAAAAAGCGTCCAAAAAAATGAGAGAAGGCCCAAAAAAAGAGAGAGTAAAGAGAGAAGGGGCAATGCTACTATCCTTTTACCACACTTATGCTTTAGAGTAGCACCATGATCTTCATGATAGAGAGTATCCTATGTTGTCACTTTCATATACTAGTGGGAATTTTTCATTATAGAACTTGGCTTGTATATTCCAATGATGGGCTTCCTCAAATTGCCCTAGGACTTCATGAGCAAGCAAGTTGGATGCACACCCACTTAGTTTATTTTTGAGCTTTCATAAACTTACAGCACTAGTGCATCCGTTGCATGGCAATCCCTACTCACTCACATTGATATCTATTGATGGGCATCTCCATAGCCCGTTGATACGCCTAGTTGATGTGAGACTATCTCCTTCCTTTTGTCTTCTCCACAACCACCGTCTATTCCACCTATAGTGCTATGTCCATGGCTCACGCTCATGTATTGCGTGAAAGTTGAAAAAGTTTGAGAACATCAAAAGTATGAAACAATTGCTTGGCTTGTCATCGGGGTTGTGCATGATTTAAATATTTTGTGTGATGAAGATGGAGTATAGCCAGACTATATGATTTTGTAGGGATAAGCTTTCTTTGGCTATGTTATTTTGAGAAGACATAATTGCCTTGTTAGTATGCTTGAAGTATTATTGTTTTTATGTCAATATTAAACTTTTGTTTTTTAATCATACGGATCTCAACATTCATGCCACAATAAGAAATTACATGGATAAATATGTTAGGTAGCATTCCACATCAAAAATTCTATTTTTATCATTTACCTACTCGAGGACGAGCAGAAATTAAGCTTGGGGATGCTTGATACGTCTCCAACGTATCTATAATTTTTGATTGTTCCATGCTATTATATTATCTGTTTTGGATGTTTTATATGCATTAATATGTTATTTTATATTATTTTTGGGACTAACCTATTAACCTAGTGCCCAGTGCCATTTTTGGTTTTTTCCCTTGTTTTAGAGTTTCACAGAAAAGGAATACCAAACGGAATAAAAACTTCCGCGATGATTTTTCTTGGACCAGAAGACATCCAGAGGACTTGGAGTGCAAGTCAGAGAAGTCACGAGGCGACCACAAGGACGGAGGGCGCGCCCCCCCACCCTTGTGGGCCCCTCGGGACTCCACCGACCTACTTATTCTGCCTATATATTCTCATATATCCCAAAAACAACGAGGGGAGCCACGAAAACACTTTTCCATCGCCGCAACCTTATGTACCCATGAGATCCCATCTAGGGGCCTTTTCCGGCGTCCTGCCGGAGGGGGATTCGATCACGGAGGGCTTCTACATCAACACAATTGCCCTTTCGATGAAGCGTGAGTAGTTTACCACAGACCTACGGGTCCATAGTTAGTAGCTAGATGGCTTCTTCTCTCTATTTGATTCTCAATACCATGTTCTGCTCGATGTTCTTGTTGACTATTCGATGTAATACTTTTTCCGGTGTGTTTGCCGAGATATGATGAATTGTGGATTTATGATCAGCTTATCTATGAATATTATTTGAATCTTCTCTGAATTCTTATATGCATGATTTGATATCTTTGCAAGTCTCTTCGAATGATCGATTTGGTTTGGCCAACTAGATTGGTTTTTCTTGCAATGGGAGAAGTGCTTAGCTTTGGGTTCAATCTTGCGGTGTCGTTTCCCAGTGACAGTAGGGGCAGCAAGGCACGCATTGTTTTCTTGCCATCGAGGATAAAAAGATGGGGTTTACATCATATTGCTTGAGTTTATTCCTCTACATCATGTCATCTTAGTTAATGCGTTACTATGTTCTTCATGAACTTAATACTCTAGATGCAGGCAGGAGTCGGTCGATGTGTGGAGTAATAGTAGTAGATGTAGGCAGGAGTCGGTCTATTTGACATGGGTGTGATGCCTATATTCATGATCATTGCCTCAGATATCGTCATAACTTTGCGCTTTTCTATTAATTGCTCGACAGTAATTTGTTCACCCACCATAATATTTTCTATCTTAAGAGAAGCCTCTAGTGAAACCTATGGCCCCGGGGTCTATTTTCCATCATATAATCTTCTATTTTCCATCATATAAGTTTCCTATCTACAATTTTAGTTTCCGTTTTACTTCCTTTGCAATCTTTTACTTTCCGATCTATAAACCAAAAATATTTACTTTACCGTTTATCTATCTCTATTAGATCTCACTTTTGCAAGTAACCGTGAAGGGATTGACAACCCCTTTATCACGTTGGGTGCAAGTTGTTGATTGTTTGTGCGGGTATTCGGTGACTTGTTCGTTGTCTCCTACTGGATTGATACCTTGGTTCTCAAAACTGAGGGAAATACTTACTCTACTTTGCTGCATCAACCTTTTCTCTTCAAGGGAAAAACAACGCAAGCTCAAGAGGTATCACTCGCCACTCCTCCCATACCACCCATGCGGGCTTTAGAATCAATATTTGCATCGATATTGATCTTAGCATAGCCTGCATTAGGCGGCCTACATCCATGGCAATTAATGGAGGACCTTGGCATGTGCACTTGGTAGGTCTAGAACCATAAGCATCTCATTCATCATTTTCATGGACTGCAATGGGCCCATACTAGCCTTGTTATGAGTGATGTTATTTTGAGATGTCCAAATAGCCCACATTATAGAGATTTTTTTTGCTCGATCTTGATAATCAAATGTGGGATTGCATATGTAAGGGCATACTTATCCCTAAGGTGTTTTGGTGATTGATGACAATGCTTTTGCGGACTAATCGTGTGCCTTGAGTTTCCGAGACGTTTCATCGCTAGGCACAAGACATTTTGGTGTCCCTCGAAGACTGTTGAAGACGGCGTCTTTTCTATGTTTCTTTTTGGTGGATTTGAGTCATAGGAAAGCCGTACTATCAAGAGGGGGTCCGCGTCGGAAAGGTTTGGGTGGAATCATCACGTACACGTTTTCTTCCTTGTCCCCTCCTTTCCCCTGCACTTTGCAGCATCCTTCGTTGATCCTCTTTTTCCTTGTCCTGGCTGCTGTTGGTGGGCTTGCGGTAGTACTGCTCCTTGTTGAGCGGTAGTGCCGCAGGCACCCGCGGTAGTACCGCAGGTGCCCGTGGTAGTACCGCTCCTCTGGAGCCGCAGTACCGTGGCCCCCAGGCCAAGTACCGCTCCTTCGCGGTAGTAGGGGCAGATGTAATTTTTTACATCCGCGCCACTGCGGTAGTACCGCATCCCTTGTGCGGTAGTACCGTGTGTGGCCTGGCTCAGCTGCCTGGCGGTAGTACCGCTCCTCTGCGGTAGTACTGTGTCGGATTTTTGCTTCTTCCGTTTACCAGCGAAAGTAGGCACGGATGTATATTTATCCGCGCTCTTCCTAGGCTAGGGGTTTCCTACCTTGCGGTAGTACCGCAAGGGGGAGCGGTAGTACCGCGCCCGCAGCAGTACCGCCCTCAGCCCTTGTGCTACAGGTCTGCCCTAGCTGCTGATGCTGCGGTAGTACCGCGGGTCCTCACGGTAGTACCGCGTGGCCTTGCGGTAGTACCGATTGTCAGCAAGCAGAAGTACCGCATGGCCCTGCGGTAGTACCGTTGGTCTGGGGCGGTAGTACTGCTGGTCGCGGGCTGGTAGGTGGATAACGGTTGGATATTTGTCCTAAGCTATAAAAGGGGTGTCTTCTTCCTCTAGTTGACTACCTCTTCCAACCCTAAGCTCCATTGTTGCTCCAAGCTCCATTCTCGCCCGATCTCACTCCCTAGCCAATCAAACTTGTTGATTTGCTTGGGTGTGGTTGAGAAGGCCCCGATCTACACTTCCACCAAGAGAAATTTGATTCCCCCCACTAATCCCTTGCGGATCTTGTTACTCTTGGGTGTTTGATCACCCTAGACGGTTGAGGTCACCACAGAGCCATAGTCCATTGTGGTGAAGCTTCGTGGTGTCGTTGGGAGCCTCCAATTGAGTTGTGGAGATTGCCCCAACCTTGTTTGTAAAGGTTCGGTCGCCGCCTCCAAGGGCACCAATAGTGGAATCACGGCATCACGCATTGCATGAGGGCGTGAGGAGAATACGGTGGCCCTAGTGGCTTCTTAGGGAGCATTGTGCCTCCACACCACTCCAATGGAGACGTACTTCCCCTCAAAGGGAAGGAACTTCGGTAATACATCCTCGTCTCCACCGGCTCCACTCTTGGTTATCTCGTGCCTTTACTTGTGCAAGCTTATTTGTGATATATCTCTTGCTTGCTTGTGTTCCTATCTTTGTTGCATCATATAGGTTGCTCACCTAGTTGCATATCTAGACAACCTACTTTGATGCAAACTTTAAATTGTTAAAGAAAAGCTAAAAATTGTTAGTTGCCTATTCACCCCCCTCTAGTCAACCATATGGATCCTTTCAATTGGTATCAGAGCCTCGTCTCTTTATTAAGGACTTTACCGTCCGAAGAGTATGGTTGACGTCGTAGAAGGTGAGGAGGAGCACTCCGGTGCAAATCCGGTATCTTCTACGGGAGATGGGGGAACCGCGGTCTCTCGTGAGGAGTTCAATGTGGCGTTGGACACATTGAAAACCTCCATGACGACCGAGGTCAAAAGCATGTTTAAAGATTTCTTACAAGAGCTTAAACTTTCCACCGCACCGTTGAAAGTGGGTGATCCCGCCAACAAGGTGACGGATGCTACCTCCGACAAGGGGGAAGCTACTAGCGAGAAAGCCCTTCCTACTAGTGGTAAGAGTGGCACCGACATCTTTGCCCATGTGGAACCTCCACTTGTCTATGGTGGACCTCTCCCTTCCACTCATTTGAATCATGCCGGGCCGGCCCCTAAGGTTGAGAAGAATGTTGAATTTGACTCTTGGGTCTATCGTTTTAAGCGTCATTTAAATCATGTGAACACTAACCTTTGGAGAATCATTAAAGAAGGTTTCTATCCGCATGACCGAAGCAACTTCACTCCTAGAGAAGCCGTGGATAATCAATTCAATGAGAATGCTCTCTTCATCATTCAAGAAGCTATCCCACCCGAAGACCTTCCTCATCTCCGGCCTTACTCCTTGGCCAAAGATGCTTGGCTCCAAGTGGTTTCCCTCTACCGGGGAAGCGCAAGCATTCAACGCTCCAACTATGAAGTGGTGCAAGATGAAGCCGATGAGTTTGCAATGAAAGAAGATGAAGAACCTTGTGAGATCTATCGTAGGGTAACCAAACTCGCGGTCTCGCTCCGAGATCATGGAAGCAAGGACACGGATGACAATTGGATCAAGCGCAAATTCCTCAAGGCAATGATGCCCAACCACAAAGCCACATCCTCCGTCATTCGTCAAAGGCCGGACTTCCACACCTTGTCCTCAAGTGATGTGTTCGATGAGTTCGTTGCTATGAGCATCTTGGACAAGACCGCCGACAATGCGGTACTTCGTTCTCAAAGAGTAAAGAAACCCAACCTTGCTCTAAAGGCCAAGGTTAGTATGGAGGAAGATGATGAAGAGGAAGAAGAGGAGAGTAACCTCGAAGATACGAAGTATGCCTATCATGAACACATGGCCCTTGCTTCAAGGCAATTTTGGAGCAAGAAGAACTCAAGGCCCAACTTCAACAGGAACATTTCAAGTGGCACAAAGGGCAAGCAACGAGTGAGGACTTGTTTCAATTATGGCAATGTAAGTCACTTTGTTGCGGAGTGCCCTTATGAGAAGAGGGAAGACAATGGTGGCAAGCTCATCCGAAAGGACAAGGCCAAGTCATTCCCCAACAAGAGCAATTTCACCAAGAAGACTCCTCTCAAGGCATTGGTGGTACAAGAAGAGTACAATGAGGATGATGACGATGATGAAGATGGTGAGTCGGTTGCCATGGCCTCCGTTGCCATTGCGACAACTCCACGGGTGTCTCTATTCGACTCACCCAATGAGAGCATCACCGCCAAGTGCCTCATGGCTAAAGCCACCAACAAGGTAACCCCCAACATCAAAACTACCATCATTAATCATCCCTCTTCGACGGATAGCATTGATGAACATGAGGGAAATAATGTGGAGGTGAATGAGTTTGAGGCCTTTATGGGTAAACTCAAGGGTAAATCCAAGAAGCACTTTGTTGCTCTCTTGGAACAACTTGGTGAAGCCAATGACATGATTGAGGCTCATGAAGATACCATCTCTAAGATGGAGGGGCATAGTCGTGACTATGCCGGTGAGATTTCGGATCTTTCCAATTCTCTTGAGGAAGAGCGTGGTCTTCGTTTGGCTCTTGAGGAGTCTCACAACGATGATGATGCTAAATTAAAGAAAGATCTTGATCATGCGCTTGTTGTTTCTCGTGTGCTAAACTCCGAGAAGGCAAAGCTTGGGGTTGATCTTGCTAGACTCAAAGAGGAGTTTGACATTCTCGACAAGGCTCACAAAGTCTTGAAGGGTGTTCATGCTACCCTCAAGGAGTCTCATGATCAACTCCAAGTGAAGCTAACCAAGGAGAAAGCCACTTTTCCTCGTATGGTGTTAATGGATAATGCAAATGCTACTAACCCTTGTTGTGAGCATGTGCATCTTATTGAGGAGAATGTTCAGTTGAAGGAGCAACTTGAGAAAGGCCTTGTGTCATGCATACAAGGTGAGAAGAACCTAAACGACCTTTTGAGAAATCAAAAGGGAGTTGTGGCCAAGGAGGGGATTGGGTTCGCACCCAACCCCAAGAACAAGAAGAAGGATAACAAGACCAAACAACCTCCTCCTCTCAAGCAAACGTTTGTGAAGGATGGAGAGAGTGCCTCCAAGGAGAAGAAGAACAACGCAAAGGGTGATGGTGTCAAAAAGATAAATGTCACCCCTCCCAACAAAGCCGGCGACTTTAATCCTTCTTATGTGTTATCTCGTGCTAGTGATGGGCATGTCTATGCCAAATTTGTTGGTTCTCCTCATGAGTACATTGAATGGTCTATTTGGGTTCCCAAGACCATTGTTACTAACATCAAAGGACCCATTACAAAATGGGTACCTAAAACCAAGCATTGATCTCTTGTAGGTGTTTGCTTCCGGTGGGGGATCATGGTTGCTCAATAGTGGAGATACAAATCATATGACCGAAAGCAAGGACTTGGTGGTGGACGTTCACAAGATTCCATCTATGCCCACCAATGTCGAGTGGGGTGATGCCTCATCTTATAAGGTATTGGGACTTGGCAAGGTTGTCATCTCTCATGATCTCACGATCGAGAAGGTCATGCTTGTTGAGTCCCTTGCATACAATTTACTTTCCGTTCGTCAACTTGCAATCATGGGCTTTGCCACTTTCTTTGATATTGATACCGTGGCCCTCTTGTGGAGCAAGACTCTTAAAGTAGCCTTTGTTGGGCACGTCGAGAACGGTCTATATGTGATTAACTTTTTGGAGCGACCCACTAAGACCACGACATGCCTAATGGCTAAAGTTGACGTGGGATGGCTTTGGCATCGCCGTTTAGCCCATGTCAATATGAGATCTTTGCAATGTCTTCTCAAGGGGGACCATGTCCGTGGACTAACGAATGTTAGTTTTGCTAAAGATCGTGCCTGCACTGCCTGTATCAAGGAAAGCTTCATGAGAAGGCTCACCCTCCCACGACTATCATTTACTCAAAGAGGCCTTTGGAGCTCCTTCCCTTTATCTCTTTGGGCCTCCATCCTTTGATAGTCTTGGGGGTAGGAAGTATTTCTTGGTGATTGTGGATGACTACTCAAAATATACTTGGGTATATTTCTTCAAAAGGAAGAGCGACATCCAACAAACCGTCATTGACTTTGCAAATGAAGCACAACGTCAACACAATGCAAAGATCTTGACAATAAGGAGTGACAACGGCACCGAGTTCAAGAACTACACCTTGTATGAGTTTCTTAGCGATGAGGGGATCAAGCATGAATATTCCGCACCTTACACCCCTCAACAAAACGGTGTTGCGGAGAGGAAGAACCGGACGTTGATGGATGCGGCAAGAACAATGATGGCGGAGTTCAAGTCTCCATACAACTTTTGGGCTGAAGCCATCAACACCGCGTGTCATGCATCCAATCGGCCCTACCTCCGCAAGGGCTTGAACAAGACTCCATATGAGATACTCACCGGTAACAAGCCCAACCTTAAGTACTTTCTGGTGTTCGGGTGTAAGTGTTTCATTCTCAAGAAAGGTGTTCGGTTGTCTAAATTTGAGGCTAGAGCTTATGAGGGCATATTTGTTGGTTATGCTACAAACTCTCATGCTTACAGTGTCCTCAATAAATCCACAGGACTTATTGAGGAGACGTGTAACGTGGAGTTTGATGAGAATAACGGCTCCCAAGTGGAGCAAAGTGGCACTTGTGATGTAGGTGATGAAATTCCTCCTCAAGCCATAAGAAGAATGGGTGTTGGTTTTATCTTACCCATTGAGAAACCCCTTGTGGCCGAAGGAGAAGGACAATGCTCCACTCAAGTGGAGCAATCACCAACCCAAGGCCCACACGCTTCCGTAGAACAAAGTGAAGGCCCTCATCCTCGTGAACAAGACCAAGGGCAAGATCATGCCCAAGACGGTGTTGACACACCAAGTGATGCCCAAAGTCAAGTTCTCTCCTCCGATCAAGTTCAAGATCAAGAACAAGCTCAAGACGTCGCTCAAGATGATCAAGTGACCGCTCCTCAACTCACCACCGAGGAGGTATTGGAGTGTCGTGCCGCCAAGATTGCTTCCAAGCTCTCCACCAAGGGTCATCTCATGAAGAATGTACTTGGAAGCATTCAAAAGGGGCACTCGAAGATCCGGATTGGCTTAATGCCATGCATGAAGAACTCAACAATTTCGAGTACAACAAGGTGTGGAGATTGGTGCCAAGGCCAACGGGGAACCACAATGTCATTGGAACCAAGTGGATATTTAAGAACAAGCAAGATGCTCATGGGACCATCATTCGCAACAAGGCAAGATTGGTGGCACAAGGCTACCCCCAAGTCGAGGGTATCGACTACGGTGAAACCTTTGCTCCCGTTGCTCGCCTTGAATCCATTCGTTTGTTGATTGCTTATGCTTCTCATCATAACTTTAAGTTGCAACAAATGGATGTGAAGAGTTCTTTTCTTAATGGTCCTATTAATGAGTTGGTCTATGTCAAGCAACCCCCCGGGTTCGAGGATCCCTACTTTCCCGTTCATGTGTATCAACTCGATAAGGCACTCTATGGGCTTAAACAAGCCCCACATGCGTGGTATGATCACCTTACCGAGTTGTTACAAGATCATGGGTTTCAAGTTGGGCTAATCGACCCCACTCTTTTTACTAAGAAGGTCAAAGGGGAGTTGTTTGTATGCCAACTATATGTTTATGACATTATCTTTGGTTCCCCTAACAAAGCTTCCAATGAGGAATTCACCGCTCTCATGACCTCTAAGTTCAAGATGTCTTCCATGGGAGAGTTGAAGTTCTTTCTAGGGTTCGAAGTGAAGCAAAGAAGAGAATGAAACTTCATCAACCAAGTCAAATACACTCAAGACATTCTCAAGAGATTCAAGCTAAGTGATGTCAAGCCGGCTTCCACTCCAATGCCCACCAAGTGCCAACTTGACATAGATCCCAATGGTAAAGCGGTGGATCAAAAGGTACATCGCTCCATGATTGGATCCTTGCTTTACCTTTGTGCATCTAGACCGGATATCATGTTGAGTGTGGGAATTTGTGCATGGTTTCAAGATGCACCTAAGGAAAGTCACTATGTGGCGGTCAAGCGAATCTTTCGATATTTGGCTCATACCCCAAACTTTGGCTTATGGTACCCAAGAGGAGCAAACTTCAAGCTTGTAGGGTATTCGGATTCCGATTGGGCAGGAGACAAAGTGGATAGGAAGTCCACTTCCGGAGGGTGCCAATTCCTTGGTTGCTCTTTGGTGAGTTGGTCTTCCAAAAAGCAAAGTTGTGTGTCTCTCTCGTCCACCGAAGCGGAGTATGTAGCGGCCGGTAGTTGTTGTGCAAAACTCTTATGGATAAGGCAAACTTTAAAGGATTACGGTGTCATTTGTGACAAAGTGCCTCTTTGGTGTGACAATGAAAGTGCCATCAAGATTTCTCTCAACCCGATGCAACACTTCAAGACGAAGCATATTGAGATTTGGTATCACTTCATCCGGGATCACATTAGGCGAGGGGAGATCGAGCTCAACTACGTCAACACTCATGAAAACCTTGGAGATATTTTCACGAAGCCGTTGGATGAAGCAAGATTTCGCGAGTTAAGGCATGAGCTAAATATCATTGATTCGAGCAATGTTGCTTGAACCCTTGCACACCCCACCACACTCAACTTGTTGTCTTGTTTAGATGTAGGCATGGACATAGGGGGAGTGTTGTTCTCTCAATGAACTCTCCCTCCCCCCATTATGCATAAATTGATCAAATCTTTCACATTAGCCATTTTTGATGGTACTTGTGCTTCAAAGACGAGTTTTGGTCATGGGCCCAAGGATAATTCATCGTGGTGCCATACCAATTGACTCAAACCTAGGTGGCTCCGGCCACCGCCCTCTCTTTGGAGAGGTTGTGTCTTGTGCTTGTCTCTTGTTGTCGTTTTGCCCCTTCTTCCCTTCGTGTTTGAGTTTGTTGTGAGGTGTTTTGTTCATTTGAAGTTTCCTTGCGAAGACCTCTCTTTCCTGTGTTTGGAAATGGCTTCTTCTTGAGCTCACAGTACTACCATGGCCTGCCACGGTACTACCGTGCATGGAAAGTACGGTACTACCGGCCCAACGCGGTACTACCGCCTGGGAGAGCGGTACTACCGCTTTGGTGGGGTTCTTCCGCCCAAGCGGTACTACCGCGATGATACGCGGTACTACCGAGCTATCGAAGGCGCGTGGGGATAAGGACGGGCACGGGGGGGGGGGGGGGTTCTAACTCCCCCATTCCCATTCGTCAGTTTTCCCCACTTCGTCTCTCTCTCTCTCTCGCTCAAGAATGGGGCCGGAGTCCCTCGCCGTATCTCCGTCTCCGGCTGCTCTCCTTGGATTCCGATCGGTGGGATCGTTCCCCACCACTTTCTCTTGCCATGGACCAAGGTTTTTCCCCAAATCCCTCTCCTTCTTGTTGGTTCTCTTGTCACTAGGTTTTTGGGGAGATGCTTGTGTTCTTGAGATTTTAGGCCAAGTCTTTGCAAGAGAAGGTTGTAGGAGAGTAGTGTTGCGTAGAAATTATACATGATATATTGTCCCGTGGTAGATTTGATCAACCGTAGTTTCGCGTGTCTTCTCAGATTCAAAAGTAGGTTCGGATCTCACGCGGTGCGGTACTACTGTGCTACTGGTGCGGTACTACCGCTTGTCCGGTACTACCACCCGTACGGTGCGGTACTACCGCACGTTCTGTGGCACTAAGGTCTTACTACCGCTCCAAGCCACGGTACTACCACGACTAGGAGCGGTACTAAAATTTTAGTACCGCATGACCAGGCGACACTACCGTTGTGTCCCATCTTCCTCGTGGCAGTTATCCCGTATGCTTTCTACTTGTTTCCCTTGCTTTGCCGTGGTCTTTGCGTTGATTCTTTTCGCTCTTTGTGTGTGCTTTCTCTTGTGTCTTAGGTGGTGGCTCTCGCCGTTCCAATCCCAGTCGTGACACTGGCTCCAAGCGACTGCGCAATCCTCAAGATGAAGCACCAGAGGGCTCCAATGCCCCCAAGCGCAATGTCAAGACCACTGCCAGCAAGCAAAAGGAACCTGCTAAGGGCATGGACGAGATTCCCCTCAATGAGTACATCGAACGCTGGAAGATCAACCCTTATGTGAATGCTTGTGCTATCCTCAGAGACACTGAGTTGTTTTGGACCAAGCAGCAGGCTCTCATTTATCTGGATGTAATCAAGAACAAGCAAAACACCTACGTGGATGTCAAGTGGATAGACATGAATCACATGAGGAAGGACAAGTTTCGTGACTACTTTGGAGAACCTCTGGATTTGGTGGAGCAGTTTGGTATTGAACATGTGATCTCTTTCCACCTTGACTATGATCCAGAGCTTATCTGTCAGTTCTTTGCCTCAGTTCACTTTCACCCCGGGGATGAGCGGAGGATGACCTGGATGACCAATGGCCGTCAGTTGTCTGCTACCTGGAAGGAGTTCATGGGTCTGCTCCACGTTCCTGATGACGGGCTTCACACACCCGTTGGTGTTCGCCCCCACGCCAACTCTGAGTCTGCTAACAAGAACAAGCTTCAGCCGTACTATGTCAAGAAGGTGCTTCCCACTGGCAAGTCGACTTGGGTGCTGAACTCTTTTCTAGATATCATGCATCGCATCTTCCGCAACACTCTGTTCCCTCGCATTGGCGATAAGGACAAGGTTCATTCCTATCTGGTGGACATGATGCTTGATAACCCACAAGTATAGGGGATCGCAACAGTTTTCGATAAGTAAGAGTGTCGAACCCAACGAGGAGCTAAAGGTAGAACAAATATTCCCTCAAGTTCTATCGACCACCGATACAACTCTACGCACGCTTAACGTTTGCTTTACCTAGAATAAGTATGAAACTAGAAGTACTTTGTAGGTGTTTTCGGAAAGGCTTGCAAGAAAAGTAAAGATCACGAAAATAAAACTAGGGGCTGTTAAGGTAAATAAGCAACTAAAGTAAATATAGCGATTGTGGAAAAGTGGTGGTAGGAGTTGCGAAATTGTCCCTTAAGCAATTGACTACTTTACTAGACCGATAGCGAGTATTATGTGGGAGAGGCCACTGCTAGCATGTCATCCCTTACTTGGAATTCTGTGCACTTATGATTGGAACTATTAGCAAGCATCCGCAACTACTAATGTTCATTAAGGTAAAACCCAACCATAGCATTAAGATATATTGGTCCCCCTTCAATCCCGTATGCATCAATTTCTATGCTAGGTTGAAGCTTCTGTCACTCTTGCCCTCTAATACATAGTCCTATCAACATACAACTAACCCTATGGTGTGATCCACGCGCGCGCTCATATGATGGGCACCAAAGGACAACAACATAACCACAAGCAAATTAAATCAATCATAGCAATTCATCAACCACCGATAGGACAACGAAAATCTACTCAGACATCATAGGATGGCAACACATCATTGGATAATAATATGAAACATAAAGCACCATGTTCAAGTAGAGGATACAGCGGGTTGTGGGAGAGTGGACCGTTGTAGATAGAGGGGGGAAGGTGATGGCGATGTTGGTGAAGATGGCAGAGGTGTTGGTGAAGATCGCGGTGATGATGATGATGGCCACGACGGTGTTCCGGCGCCACCGGAGGAGAGGGGGAGAGGGGCCCCCTTCTTCCTCTTCTTCCTTGACCTCCTCCCTAGATGGGAGAAGGGTTTCCCCTCTGGTCCTTGGCCTCCATGGCATGGGAGGGGCGAGAGCCCCTCCGAGATTGGATCTATCTCTCTGTTTCTCTCTGGTTCTGCGTTCTGTTCTGGCTCTGTTTCACCGTTTCGTATATATATGGAGATCCGTAACTCCGATTGGCCTGAAACCTTCGCCGTGATTTTTTTCCGAATATTATCTTTCTTGCGGCAAAAGAAGAGCGTCAACCACCTTACGGTGGGCTCACGAGGGTAGGGGCGCGCCCTAGGGGGGCGCCCCGTGCCTCGTGACCACCTCGGGCACTGGTTCGCGTTGACTTTCCTTCCGAATTTTCCATATTTTCCAAAAATAAGCTCTGTCCGTTTTTATCCTATTTGGACTCTGTTTGATATGGATATTCTGTGAAACCAAAAACATGCAACAGACAGGAACTGGCACTGGGCACTGGATCAATATGTTAGTCCCAAAAATAATATAAAAAGTTGCCAAAAAGTGTATGAAAGTTGAATAATATTGGCATGGAACAATCAAAAATTATAGATATGACGAAGACGTATCAGCATCCCCAAGCTTAATTCCTACTCGTCCTCGAGTAGGTAAATGATAAAAAAGATAATTTTTGATGTGGAATGCTACCTAGCATAATCTTGATCATATGTCTAATCATGGCATGAATATTAAGACACGAGTGATTCAAAGCAATAGTCTATCATTTGACATAAAAACAATAATACTTCAAGCCTACTAATAAAGCAATCATGTCTTTTCAAAATAACATGTCCAAAGAAAGTTATCCCTACAAAATCATATAGTCTGGCTATGCTCCATCTTCACCACACAAAATATTCAAATCATGCACAACCCCGATGACAAGCCAAGAAATTGTTTCATACTTTTGATGTTCTCAAACCTTTTCAACTTTCACGCAATACATGAGCGTGAGCCATGGACATAGCACTATAGGTGGAATAGAATATGATGGTGGAGAAGACAAAAAGGAGAAGATAGTCTCACATCAGCTAGGCGTATCAACGGGCTATGGAGATGCTCATCAATAGATATCAATGTGAGTGAGTAGGTATTGCCATGCAACGGATGCACTAGAGCTATAAGTATATGAAAGCTCAAACTGAAACTAAGTGGGTGTGCATCCAACTTGCTTGCTCATGAAGACCTAGGGCATTTGAGGAAGTCCATCATTGGAACATACAAGCCAAGTTCTATAATGAAAATTCCCACTACTATATGAAAGTGATGACTCAAGAGACTCTCTATATGAATAACATGGTGCTACTTTGAAGCACAAGTGTGGAAAAAGGATAGTAGCACTGCCCCTTCTCTCTTTTTCTCTCATTTTTTTATTTTTTTGGTGGGCTTCTTTGGCCTCTTTTTTTATTTGGGCTTCTTTGGCCTCTTTTTTTATTTGGGCTTATTTGGCCTCTTTTATTTTTTGTAAAGTCCGGAGTCTCATCCCAACTTACGGGGGAATCATAGTCTCCATCATCCTTTCCTCACAGGGGCAATGCTCTAATAATGATGATCATCACACTTTTTATTTACTTATAACTCAATATTACAAGTCGATACTAGAACAAAGATATGACTCTATATGAATGCCTCCGGCGGTGTACCGGGATGTGCAATGATCTAGCATAGCAATGATATCAAAAAACGGACAAGTCATGAAAACATCATGCTAGCTATCTTACGATCATGCAAAGCAATATGACAATGAATGCTCAAGTCATGTATATGATGATGATGGAAGTTGCATGGCAATATATCTCGGAATGGCTATGGAAATGCCATAATAGGTAGGTATGGTGGCCGTTTTGAGGAAGGTATATGGTGGGTTTTATGGTACCGGCGAAAGTTGCGCGGTACTAGAGAGGCTAGCAATGGTGGAAGGGTGAGAGTGCGTATAATCCATGGACTCAACATTAGTCATAAAGAACTCACATAATTATTGCAAAAATCTATTAGTCATCGAAACAAAGTACTACGCGCATGCTCCTAGGGGGATAGATTGGTAGGAAAAGACCATCGCTCGTCCCTGACCGCCACTCATAAGGAAGACAATCAATAAATAAATGAGGTAAATACACTAGAAGTCAAAGAACTTGCACGCAACGTTCAGTTTAGTGCATAAACTTGTAAAATATGTGTTTCTGGTCATCTAACTTGTCCTCTTGTTTATATACGGTGCTTTCTACGGTATCCAGTCGTATCCCTATGCATGCCACATGGAGGGGCCCACTGTCAGTGGCTGAGATGGTGGTAATCCGCATGCACTTTTTTAGATAGCACCCTATTTGAGACTCCTAAGATATATATCAAAGAGTAAAAGTACACATTTTGAACTATGTTTTCTCTTATCTAGATTATTAATTTAAAATTATTTGAATTCAGACAAAATTTCCGTTGATTTGTCCGAATTTTTTCATTACTAAAACCAAAGTTACTTGGACTACTATTATGAAAAAGTTTAGACCTCGGGCTCGAGGATGTACATTCATTCTACACTATATTTTCTTTTATCTAGATTTTAATTTAATTTTTTTTGAATTCAAACAAAAAATATTTAATTTGTCCAGAATAATTTATGTACATCCATTCTGCACTGTACGTTCTTTTATCTAGATTTTTAAATTTACATTTATTCGAATTCAAACGTTTATTTGTCCGAAAACATACGTACATTCACTGTGCACTATATTTCCTTTTATATAAATATTTAAATTTGGAATTATTCGAATTCAAACAAATTTTTTGTTGATTTGTCCAAAAGAATTTACGTATATTCATTCTACATTTTATTTCCTTTATCCAGATTTTATAATTTTAAAAAATCAAATTCAACCAAAATTTTCGTTGGTTTGTCCAAAAGAATTTGCATTCATTCATTCTGCACTATTTTTTGCGGGAATATATATTTAAAGTTAGGTACTATGTGCAAAAAAAGATCTATCTTTGCGTAAAAAAAATTAAACATAGCTCACTGCCATTGGAATACATAAATTTTATACTATACAATACATAACACTTTTATCATTTTTATCTCTATTTATCACTGATAAACTAAAATCAAATCTATCTTATATAGAAAAAACAATATACAAGATAAAATTTGTTTGTGTTACTAAGTGTCGGTGTGGCCTGATGGTTGGCACTTGTACACGATGCCATAGTATCAAACTGGGGCTTTCCATTTTCAGAAAACCCTTTTGTCGTTTTAATTTCTATTTTTTATGCAGTACGTGTTAAATAGCTTTAACTGTGCATTTTAGCGTCAACTGTTAGATTTTCTTTTTTGAGGAAGCGTCAACTGTTAGTTGGTCTAGTCGCTCTCTACGCTAGGCGGATCGTGCTAGCTCATCGGTTTGAATCCCATCATGCGCTGCAGCTTCTTTCATTTTATTTGAGGATTGTTTGTGTAAAAATAAATAGAATGTATGGGTCCTTTCTTAAAAAAACAGCCTCACCCACTGATGGTGGCCCTGCCACGTTGGCACTCGTAGGGATACGGTTGGAAGCACCGTATATGCACGAGATGACGAGTTAGATGACCAAAACACGTATTTTACAAGTTTATGCACTAAACTGAACATTGCGTGCAAGTTCTGCGACTTCTAGTGTATTTACCTCTAAATAAATCATGCTCCGACTTCGTTACATAACGGTTCACCATACGTGCATGCTACAGGAATCACAAACCTCAACACAAGTATTTCTACAATCCACAACTACACACTAGCATGACTCTAATATCACCGTCTCTATATCGCAAAACTATTGCAAGGAATCAAACATATCATATTCAGTGATCTACAAGTTTTATGTAGGATTTTATGACTAACCATGTGAATGACCAGTTCCTGTCATCTCTCTAAATAGATATAAGTGAAGGAAGAGAGTTTAATTCTTTCTACAAAATATATGTCCACGCTCGAACAAATATAATTGAAGCAAAAGAGCATTCTACAAATGGCGGTTGTCTATGTAAAGAGAAACAGGCAATCCAAACTTCAAATGATATAAGTGAAGCACATGAAGCATTCTATAAAGACATACTCAAAAGATATAAGTGAAGTGCAATGAGCATTCTATAAATCAACCAAGGACTATCTCATACCAGCATGGTGCATAAAGGAAAAATGAAAACTAAATGCAAAAGACGCTCCAAGATTGCACATATCGCATGAACGAAACGAATCCGAAAACATACCGATACTTGTTGTGAGAAGAAGGAAGAGAGGCAAGATCTCAAGATTGGGGATGCCCTATGCACCCCAAGTATGCCTACGTTTGAGTCTCCTTGAATATTTACTTGGGGTGCATAGGGCATCCCCAATCTTGAGATCTTGCCTCTCTTCCTTCTTCTCACATCGAAACATTCTCAATCATCGAACACTTCATCCACACAAAACTTCAACAGAAAACTCGGTAAGATCCATTAGTATAATAAAGCAAATCACTACTCTAAGTACTATTGCAAACCAATTCATATTTTGTTTTTGCATTGTGTCTACTGTAATATAACTTTTTCATGGCTTAATCCACTAATATAAATTGATAGTTTCATCAAAACAAGCAAACTATGCATCAAAAACAGAATCTGTCTAAAACAGAACAGTCTGTAATAATCTGAACATTCACCATACTTCTGATACTTGAAAAATTCTACCAAAATTAGGAAAAATAAAAAATTTGTATAGGAAGACAGTGCAAAAAGAATCAGAACCATTTGGCGTTCCAGCTAAAAATGCAAAATCGCGCACTACAGCCAAAGTTTCTGTCCTGCACCGTACAAACCATCAAGCAAATCTAAACATCCTAAAGGCAAACCTTGGCACATATTTTTATAATACAATGGAATTGTACAAGGGGATAATTATTTTTGTTGAAAAATTTCTGTAATCAAGATTCACAAATTTGCCGTGAGCATAAACAAAGTTCAAGGAGCTCTCCCACTTCAACAATGCTTGTCTTCTTTCGCTTTCCTTTTTGAAAAAGTTTTGGGTTCCCCTCTTTATTTTTTTTGTTTTTAAACTATATGAAAGCACTCAACAGAAATAAATGACTCTCTAAAACTTCCAGGTTGTCTCCGTGGCAGCGCTTTCTTTAAAGCCATTAAGCTAGGCATATAGTGCTCAAGTAGTGAATCCACCCGGATCCCAAGGTATATCAAAGCCAATTTTAATTAACAATGATTTGTAATTTAGTAGTGAGCACAAACTAACATATATCATGTAATGACGAAGTCTAACTCTCTTCCTGTGCATCGGCATGTCATAAAAGAACAATTCATGCACACAAAGTAAAGGCCAATGCATAGTATAAACAGTTTCTTGCAATTTTATCATGTTGGAAACATAGAGAGGTGGAGATATAGTTCCTCTCTCATAATAATTGCAAGTAGGAGCGGCAAGCACATGCATATTATAACTATCAAAATCATCATGTGTAACGGTAAAAGGCAACCCATCAATATAATCCTTAATAAGTGCGAACTTCTCCGATATAGTGTAGTCGGGAGAATTCAAAAAGATAATAGGACTATCATGCGTGGGTGCAATAGCAACAATTTCATGTTTAACATAAGGAACTATAGAAAGTTCATCTGCATAAGCATAATTCATATTGGCATCTTGGCCATAAGCATAACAAGGATCATCAAAAAGGGATATTTCAAAAGAATCATAGGGATCATAACAGTCATCATAGCAATCATCCTTCGGTAAGCACGAAGGGGAATTAAACAATGTATGAGTTGAAGAGTTACTCTCATTAGAAGGTGGGCACGGGTGATCAATCCGCTCTTCCTCCTTTTGTTCTTCGCTCTCCTCCTCATCTTTTTTATCCAATGAGCTCACAGTGTCATCAATTTCTTCTTCCATAGACTCCTGCAAAATATTAGTCTCTTCTTGGACAGCGGAGTAGTCCTCAATATATAGTTTAACATAAGAATTAGAAGCATAATTCTCATAACAATATTCAAGTATGGCAAAATTTTCAGATTTGTGATAAGTAGCATCATACTTTTCGATCAAAGAAGCAATTTCATAAGCACCCTCAAAAGCAACAAATTCTTCAATTTGTTGAACATCATAGTAACTATAAACACCTTTAGCATAAGAAGATAAGATTCCATTATCAATAAACTCACATTGGTAGGGAAGGTGTTTCTTAGGGTTTTCAGAACAAGTAAAATCATATAATTCACATAAATTCCAAGCATAGCATTGCAAACGTTGAATTTGACTCCATAATAATTTCCCTTTTTCAGATATACGGTGTCGCACATAACCAGTATGCTCATATAAAGATTTGCCCTCAACTAAGCTAGTTGGGGTTTCGGCACGAGCACAAAGGGATCGAAGATGATCCAAGTAAAAAGCTTCAGCAGTGTGATAGATTTTGAGTGGTTCTTCAACCATTGGTTCAGTAGGTACAACTAATTTTTTTGGTATTTTGCGTTTCCTACCCATAACTAAAGATAGAAAACAACTAAGAACAGCAAATAAAAATTACTTAGTGATAAAGCAAACAAGCACACACGAGAATATTCACCCCACGCTATTGCTCCCCGGCAATGGCGCCAGAAAAAGGTCTTGATAACCCACAAGTATAGGGGATCGCAACAGTTTTCGATAAGTAAGAGTGTCGAACCCAACGAGGAGCTAAAGGTAGAACAAATATTCCCTCAAGTTCTATCGACCACTGATAGAACTCTACGCACGCTTAACGTTCGCTTTCCCTAGAATAAGTATGAAACAAGAAGTACTTTGTAGGTGTTTTCGGAAAGGCTTGCAAGAAAGTAAAGAGCACGAAAATAAAACTAAGGGCTGTTAAGGTAAAGAAGCAACTAAAGTAAATATAGCGAGTGTGGAAAAGTGGTGGTAGGAGTTGCGAAATTGTCCCTTAAGCAATTGACTACTTTACTAGACCGATAGCGAATATTATGTGGGAGAGGCCACTGCTAGCATGTCATTCCTTACTTGGAATTCTATGCACTTATGATTGGAACTATTAGCAAGCATCCACAACTACTAATGTTCATTAAGGTAAAACCCAACCATAGCATTAAGATATATTGGTCCCCCTTCAATCCCGTATGCATCAATTTCTATGCTAGGTTGAAGCTTGCATGCCTGCAGGTCGACTCTAGAGGATCCCCGGGTACCGAGCTCGAATTCGCCCTATAGTGAGTCGTATTACAATTCACTGGCCGTCGTTTTACAACGTCGTGACTGGGAAACAAAGGACAGCAACATAACCACAAGCAAATTAAATCAATCATAGCAATTCATCAACCAGCGATAGGACAACGAAAATCTACTTAGACATCATAGGATGACAACACATCATTGGATAATAATATGAAGCATAAAGCACCATGTTCAAGTAGAGGGTACAACGGGTTGCGGGAGAGTGCACCGCTGTAGATAGAGGGGGGAAGGTGATGGAGATGTTGGTGAAGATGGCGGAGGTGTTGGTGAAGATCGCGGTGATGATGATGATGGCCTCGGTGGCGTTCCGACGCCACCAGAGGAGAGGGGGAGAGGGGCTCCCTTCTTCCTCTTCTTCCTTGACCTCCTCCCTAGATGGGAGAAGGGTTTCCCCTCCAGTCCTTGGCCTCCATGGCATGGGAGGGGCGAGAGCCCCTCCGAGATTGGATCTATCTCTCTGTTTCTCTCTGGTTCTGCATTCTGTTCTGGCTCTGTTTCACCGTTTCGTATATATGGAGATCCGTAACTCCGATTGGCCTGAAACCTTTGCCGTGATTTTTTTCCGAATATTATCTTTCTTGCGGCAAAAGAAGAGCATCAACCGCCTTACGGTGGGCTCACGAGGGTAGGGGGCGCGCCCCCTGCCTCGTGACCACCTCGGGCATTGGTTCACGTTGATTTTCCTTCCGAATTTTCCATATTTTCCAAAATAAGCTCCGTCCGTTTTTATCCCGTTTGGACTCCGTTTGATATGGATATTCTGCGAAACCAAAAACATGCAACAGACAGGAATTGGCACTGGGCACTGGATCAATGTGTTAGTCCCAAAAATAATATAAAAAGTTGCCAAAAAGTGTATGAAAGTTGAATAATATTGGCATGGAACAATCAAAAATTATAGATACGACGGAGACGTATCAATGCTCCTGTGCGCGGAGGCACGTACGTCTGAGACTCAGCCACTTGAGCTTCGATTTGCGGTGTACACCCGCAAGGTACCTATCTATGGACCATACATGTTTTTGTTGATCTCCATGACTTGGGAGAAGATGTACCCTGGTGATGAGTTCCTTGCTCCAGACTGGATTCGGCATGAGTCCATTAGTCTCCGCGTCAAGCCCAACTGGGCCAACACTACTACTCGTGCTGAGGCGTCTGCTGCTAGGAGGGCTGTTGGTGAGGAGGAGGCTGGTGCAGAGGATGTTGCTGAGGACCGTGCTGCTAGGTCTTCCCAACCTTCCTCTGAGCCGTCGTGGGCCAAGAAGTTGAAGGACAAGATGAAGACTCTCTTCTGCATGCAGGCGAAGGGGCAGTACAGAACTCACGTGGCATCCAAGGATAGTCGTCGCCGCAACAAGAAGTTCATGAGGCTCTTTAGAGAGGATGTCTCTGGCGGTTCTGAGGATGCCATCACGCCAGAGGCTGCATGGATGGCGAAGCAAGGTTTCAAGTGGACTAGTTTTGAGGAGGACATCGAGGAGACCGTCCCCGCCGCCGAGTCTGACGAGGAGCACAAGGAGCTTTGGGATGATTTCTCTGCCTGAGCCACCCCTTGTGTGTAGGTGTCCTCTCTGCCTTTTTGGCGTCTCGATGCCAAAGGGGGAGAGAGTGTAGGGATTTGCGTGGATTTGCGTGCTTGCGAGTCGTGTCGTCTTTGGTGTTTGCTTTGTCGTTTGCTTTGGTTTAGTTTGTGCCTTTGAGACTTATCCTTCATATGGTGCAAGACATATGCACTCTATTCTATCCTAGTGAGCTTTTGATTGTGCTACTTGTTATGCTCGTATTTACTATCTTGTCTAGTGTTAGCCTTAATTTTGCAAGATATGCCTTGTCTCTATAATATAGGGGGAGCTTTGATCTTAGTATGTGTGCCGTGCAGTCCAAAGCACCCATCTAGTTAGCACACATCTAGGGGGAGCCCGTCTATATTCTAGAAAGGAGGGGTTTGCGTTTGCTTAACCTTATTTCCTCTGTGCAAATCCCGTATTGTCATCAATCCACCAAAAAGGGGGAGATTATAAGGGCATATTTATCCCTAAGGTGTTTTGGTGATTGATGACAATGCTTTTGCGGACTAATCGTGTGCCTTGAGTTTCCCAGACGTTTCATCGCTAGGCACAAGACGTTTTGGTGTCCCTCGAAGACTGTTGAAGACGGCGTCTTTTCTACGTTTCTTTTTTGTGGATTTGAGTCGTAGGAAAGCCGTACTATCAAGAGGGGGTCCGCGTCGGAAAGGTTTGGGTGGAATCATCACGTACACGTTTTCTTCCTTGTCGCCTCCTTTCCCCTGCACTTTGGAGCATCCTCTGTTGATCCTCCTTTTCCTTGTCCTGGTTGCTATTGGTGGGCTTGCGGTAGTACTGCTCGTTGTTGAGCGGTAGTACCGCAGGCACCCGCGGTAGTACCGCACTTCGGCGCGGTAGTACCGCAGGTGCCCACGGTAGTACCGCTCCTCTGGAGCCGCAGTACCGTGGCCCCCAGGCCAAGTACCGCTCCTTCGCGGTAGTAGGGGCGGATGTAATTTTTTACATCCGCGCCACTGCGGTAGTACCGCATCCCTTGCGTGGTAGTACCGTGCGTGGCCTGGCTCAGCTGTCTGGTGGTAGTACCGCTCCTCTGTGGTAGTACTGTGTCGGATTTTTGCTTCTTCCGTTTACCAGCGGAAGTAGGCACGGATGTATCTTTATCCGCGCTCTTCCCAGGCTAGGGGTTTCCTGCCTTGTGGTAGTACCGCAAGGGGGAGCGGTAGTACCGCGCCCGCGGCAGTACCGCCCTCAGCCCTTGTGCTACAGGTCTGCCCTAGCTGCTGCTGTTGCTGCGGTAGTACCGCGGGTCCTCACGGTAGTACCGCGTGGCCTTGCGGTAGTACCGCTTGTCAGCAAGCGGAAGTACCGCGTGGCCCTGCGGTAGTACCGCTAGTCTGGGGCGGTAGTACCGCTGGTCGCGGGCTGGTAGGTGGATAACAGTTGGATATTTGTCCTAAGCTATAAAAGGGGTGTCTTCTTCCTCTAGTTGACTACCTCTTCCAACCCTAAGCTCCATTGTTGCTCCAAGCTCCATTTTCGTCCGATCTCACTCCCTAGCCAATGAAACTTGTTGATTTGCTCGGGTGTGGTTGAGAAGGCCCCGATCTACACTTCCATCAAGAGAAATTTGATTCCCCCCACTAATCCCTTGCGGATCGTGTTACTCTTGGGTGTTTCAGCACCCTAGACGGTTGAGGTCACCGCTGAGCCATAGTCCATTGTGGTGAAGCTTCGTGGTGTCGTTGGGAGCCTCCAATTGAGTTGTGGAGATTGCCCCAACCTTGTTTGTAAAGGTTCGGTCGCCGCCTCCAAGGGCACCAATAGTGGAATCACGGCATCTCGCATTGTGTGAGGGCGTGAGGAGAATACGGTGGCCCTAGTGGCTTCTTGGGGAGCATTGTGCCTCCACACCGCTCCAACGGAGACGTACTCCCCCCCAAAGGGAAGGAACTTCGGTAATACATCCTCGTCTCCACCGGCTCCACTCTTGGTTATCTTGTGCCTTTACTTGTGCAAGCTTATTTGTGATATATCTCTTGCTTGCTTGTGTTCCTATCTTTGTTGCATCATATAGGTTGCTCACCTAGTTGCATATCTAGACAACCTACTTTGATGCAAAGTTTAAATTGTTAAAGAAAAGCTAAAAATTGTTAGTTGCCTATTCACCCCCCTCTAGTCAACCATATCGATCCTTTTAGCAGAGGATATCCCTCGACCACGTACTCCGATGTAGCTCTGAGAGCTTGACATGCAATAACTCATGTGCCACACTTCAATAGTGCATGCATAATGTCCCGGTCTGCATCAAGGCAGACTTTGCACCAGGCCAAAGTTGCAATATGTGTGTGTTTGAGAGTGCATTCAACCAGTAGAATTTAGCCCAAAGCACTCGCCACCAGAACACTCTCACCTCTGGCACAACATTAAAATTTCAAATGGTTATCCATAATTGTTTATCTCTCTCTCCAGTTTTTGTCGTCACTTCTTCAAGATCAACATGCTCATTGCGAATCACCAGAGAAAGATATGTGGATTTCACATAATAGACACCCCAACATTTCTGAAGCCCAAGCCCAGAGTTCTTCCCTTCCGCCCGTCTCAACGGTATGTTTAGCATTGCATTGCTTCCGGGGCAATGAAGTTCTTTGTGACCACATCTATATTCCGCGACAAATTATCAGTATCAATAAGGTCGATACGAAATTCAACATGGCATTGCCAATATGAAGCGTAGGCTTCAAGGACAAGTAGCCCGAGATCCACCTATCGTCCCAGAATGAGACTGAAGTGTCATCTCCAATTCGATCTATCATCCCGGTTTCCAAAGCTTCTCTTCCAGCAACAATTGCTTTCCACGTCCTTGATGCACATCTCTTGATGCTCTCCACGTCCTTGATGCCTAGGTCCTGAAGCGAGGAATCATCATTCGCCTCCCTGAACACTCTCATCAGTCATTTAGGTCTTGCCGCACGAGAGAAATTTTCAGAGCCAGTGTCTCATTAAAATCACCAACACAAAGCCACACTGAATACTTAATGGCAAAAAGCGTAAGAACAAATCTCCAACTATGGTGTTTATCTTCCACCCGCAGAGGTCCATAGAAGTCTGTGAATCTCCACTCTTAAGAGTTTTGATCCTTTCTCTTAAACGAAACATCAATATGGGCTAAACTATAATTCCTGAGATAAAAAACTAGTTGCGTTACCAGAATAAACCAATTCCCCCACTAAGACCATCATTGTTCACTGTGAAGCAACCTGCAGAGCCGAGCAAAAACTTCAAGCTCTCAACTCTTTTCGCCAAGTTTTTTTTGTCTCGATGACAAATAGGAGAACTGGCTCTTCCTACTTCACAATGTGGGAAAGCTCTCGAACTACCACCAGGTTGCCAAGCCCTCGGCAGTTCCAACTCAAGCAACTCATTGTCATAGGCAGGGCTGCATCGAGGCCGCTGGAAAATTTTCCGAGCTCATTGGTGTTGTTATCTTCTTCTTTGCCCCCATTCCCCATCATCACCTGATTCTCCTAACACAGACGGCCCTCCACTTTGCTCTAAATGCTTGTTATTGTCTTGGTTTGAGTGAGGTGTGTTCATGAGCAAGGGTGTTTCAACTCTTCTGTACACATGCTGAGCCTCGGGACCGCCCTTTCGATTGTTCAGAAAAGTTTTGTTCTTGACCGAGGACGTAACCTCCACTCCACCACTAGCCGCCCTGCTTGAATTTCGAGTATCTGACTTGTTGTTCTAAGCATTATGTTGATATTTGGACAAATTCTCGCTCGAAGCCGACCTCTTACTCACATCTGGTGGCCTAAACCCTTTCCAAAGGGCATATCTCCATTCTTGTCTCTTGTACCTAGCGTTGGACAATGGATATCTAAATGGCCAAGACGTCCACATGAAAAGAAAAGAAATGTGGATTGTTCTCATACTGGATATCATATGGATCCATACACTTTCTCCGTTTTGATTCAATCAAGAATCCATCTCCTCAAAGGTGCTTCTCAACATCTACTATGTCTCTCTCCTTTAGGTAGCCTGGTGCATGATCAAACTGAATCGATGAGAACTTTTTATCCATCTGATCCGCAATAGATTTGCTCCACTTATCTCGCACAGTTGAAAAGGGAGATTCGCAACCCTAGCCCACATCTGTAGCTTATCAAACCTCAACTATGAAGGTCACATGCATTCATCAAACGCTGAGAGAATAACTGCGTTGCGACTCACATGCCATGGCGAACCTTCCCCCACACGATCACGATCCACAGACATATTCTCTCCTTCCGATAAAACAAACCAACCCTTTAGGGTTTCCCCATGCTGGACTATGTGCGCTGGATATGAAACACATTGCGATGGAGTACCTTCCCCGCTAGCATCAACTTCTCCTTCTCCCCATCTTCTTCATCATCAAGAACCAGTGGCGTGGCCTCCTCCTCCGAGATCCACAACTTTTCAAGCTCCTCCGCTAATCTTGCTCTCGCCACCCTCGGCAACAAGGGACTCCTTCTCCTTGCCCCCTTGGGCGGACGTTGACATCCTCAAAACGGCCAATCCACCCTAAAACCCTAATCGCCCGACACATTGGCTCGGGAAAGTCTGGGGAAACGTCGAGGCAGCAGAAGATTGCAGAGCCCTAGTATCATATGATGATACTCAATCCTCTTTTTCTTCATTTAATTGTATGTCGCCTCATCTAAACTGCATAGTTGGCATGTACGATACTTTCGTGCGACAAGTCCTATCCATTTCATGCCTTTTCTAAGAATCACGTGAACTAAAGGAGGCCCTAGCATTCGAGGTAGTCATAGTAGAAAGGATCTCGCATCCGTGTGTGTCTTATACTTTGCCGTTGTTTCATTCGGCCTAATATCCAGCAGTAGGAGCTATCCAAAGAAACATCCAGCAATCAAAGCAGCCAGTGGTCCATTACCGGCGGTCCCCGGAGTAGCAGCAGACTGCTTTGGGGCTAGCCGTATGCCCGTATCCGGTAGAGTAGAAGCGAACAGCTTGCCCCTTGCGTGCAAACCAAAAGGTGATTAGCACTCGCCGATTCATTCATCCGTTCGTCACCCGGTCGCGAGAGGTGAGGTGAGGTGATTACCACGTAAGTTAAGCTTAAGTAGGAGGAGCAGATGGATGGGTTGGGTCACATGCGCGAGCTGCACGCAAGCATCCAGACGAAGCAACAACACGGGGAGCGGTACAAGGCGAGTGGTGAGAAACAGCAAGTCGCCAAGCGGACGCAAACAAGGCCCAAGCGTACACCGAGGAACCATCGGAAACCGGAGAAAGGTCCCTCACTCTCACTCTCAATCCATTGAGAAAGAAAGAAAGAATCATTCGTTTATTTCCATATTCAATGGCCCTGCGGTACAGCTACAAATGCGTAATCAATTAATTAACCCTTATTGGTCCGTGCTAATATAAGTAATAAATGAAAATGAGCAAATTGGACAAAGACCACTATGTCATTGTCAACCGCGCCGCGCGTCGGGAGGGTACGGCCGGCGTGCGTCGGCCCGGAGCGCGACGCCATTGAGGATGGATCATACGGCCATTGATCAGGACACGTCCACGGGCTTGCACAGGAAGAGCAGCGACGAGGGAGGCTGCTGCCTGCCGGCGCCGGCAGTGGCGCCGCTCCCGCCTCCTAGCCGCTCGTAGCAGTCGATGGAGAAGAGCGACAGCGAGAGGGAGAGCGACAGGCGCGCCCGGGCCTGCGCGTGGGCGAGGGCGCCCGCGCGGCTGAGCCTGTCGAGCGCCGGGCCAAGGCAGAGGCGGTAGAGCCGGCGGTACCCGCCGAGCGCGGCCACGACGGTGCGGGTGGCGTGGCCCGCGGTGGGGCCGGACGCCGGGCCCACGTGGCGGAGGCAGAGCGCCTCCCAGACGGCGTCCCGGCGCGACACGGCGGCCCAGAGGCGGCAGACGGAGGCCGCGGACGCGAGCGAGCGGCCGTCGAGGCGCGCCAGGATCTCGGACAGGATGTCGGCGTTGTCGTTGATGTTGTACGCGCCGCCGCCGCCGCCGCCGGAGGCCAGCAGCTGCACGCGCACCTCCAGCTCCGTCACCACCACAGCGCCCTCCTCCTCCTGCCGCGGCGCCGCGGGAGGTCCTCCCATACGCACGGGCCGGCGGTGCTGGTTCAAGGGGTAGAGGGAAGGGAGGTGGCGAGAGGTGAGAGGGCGGAGGGGCGTATATATAGGGGGTGCGCGCGGGGCGGGGTTTTGACTCTGCTCCCGCTCGTGTCTGTGGGGGCGCAACATAAAAAGGCGATTAAAGCCTTCTAGGAACCAATAATGGCAGTGGCCATGGTGGATGCCGGGTGCCCTAGATCGATCGGCCGGTCACCGTAAAGCAAAGGAATCCATCCGAAGGTGCGGTCTCCGGGGTCCGGCAAGGGCCGAGGTGGCGACCGACCCTGCCGCGAGCCGAGAAGCTAGGGCATCTGGCGCGGCGAGCCAAGGGGGGGATGTGGCCAAGCGGGACGGGCCAAGGGGCCGGCGTGGAGATGCGCGCGACGTCGAGCAACCGTACCTCGCCGCAGCGACTCCTCCGGAGCCCGGCCTTAAACTATTCGCCTCCGTTTTGACGCCACGCGTACGTACGTGTTTTCCCTCCTCCTCCTCCTCCTCCTCCTCCTCCTCCTCCTCCTCGGGGAGACGCTCGCACCGCCGCGCACGACGCTCGTTGCAACCACCATGGCCGGTGGTTGCGCGCACTGTAGCTCGGTCAAGCGGCCGCCGCGACGGTGGCATGCGCACTGTACGGTGGTCATACGATCGTGTGTAGTTATGGTCGGTACGTGCGTTTCTTTTTTGTGCCGGTATACGTCCATCAGCGTCGGTGCACAGTGGAGATGACCACTCCACAAAGAATTCGACGCAAGTACGTACTACGTGTAGCCTGGCACCGGCGAGGTAGGCACACTGTTTAGATATAGAGGGGCCGTCACTTTCTCAAGAAAAATATGGGGGCGCCGTCCGGAGGACGACGGTGCCCGTGCTCACGACAAGCACATTTCGTAACCGGTAGCAGCTATAGCCAGCTCGTGTGGATTTCGGGTCCCGTTCCACGCCGAGAAAAGTGGAGCGACGACGCAACGGCTAGCTTCGACCATTGGCCACGCCTACATCTTTTTTGGTGCACACTACATTCTGTATTCCACCGGACGCTCACATCAAAGTTTCTTTTGGGTTTTCCTGGCGATGGACATCCGCATCCACGTTGTTTACTCCATGGCGCGGGGTTCCTACGTGCCCGTGCCGGATACACCCTTCGCTTCTTGCCGTTTGACGTTTAGATTTTGGACCACAGCATCGGCTAATAAATGGACACGTACGATAAGCTGAACTTGATTTGCGGTAATACAACTAACCCATGTCAAGAGTATATTCAGATTTTTCTTTTGGAAAAGATTACAAAAAAATCTGAAATTTCAGGGCATGAAACTTAATCGACCATTCTACTTAGGGCGTGACTAGGTCTCAGTCGACTGAGACTTAACCAAGTCTCAGTCAAGTGATATAGTATGTAAGAAGAAAAAGAAAAAACTGAAAATAACCTTTTTTACGAATCTTCCTGTAAAATCAAAGTAGAGGCTTAGCAAAATTGTTCTACTTATGTGTGAAGTTTCGTGATGTACTAACACCCATGGTATTCTTAGTGAAGTAAAAACAATTGGGATCATACTATTCACCAAACAGTTTTTTAATGTAGCTTTGATTTTGTCATTTTTTCCCAATCACCGCGAATGTGATTTCTTCGTAAAACTTCATACCCGAGTATACTGGTTGACTATGTATATTATAAAAAACTTTTAGATTTTTTCTAGTAATTTTCTGAATTTACTATTCGTAGGGGTGCGCGTGGAACCATATTCACAAAATCCGCGTTGTAATATAGCCAATAATCGGCTATAAGAAGTTGTCATGTCATTTAGATTGAACATTATAACCGAAATGTATAATAGTAAGTTTTAATATGCATTACTTTATTAGTAGCTAGCTCACCTTACAATCTCACAAAGTGTCTAGGGTCGTGCTATAGCCGGCTCTTATCCTACAACACACTTTCCTTATCTCTCATCTTTTCTCTACTCCAACTAAGCAAAGATATAATAAGGGCATGTACAATGGTGCTATCTTAGGAGTGTCACGTAGGATAAATGATGAGGTGGAGAAGAGAAAACTCATAAGAAAAGACTTGTCTTCTCTTATTTAAGATAAAACAAGAGATGATCTCTTAGCACAATTTATCTCACCATGTTTTAAGGAATTGCTAGTTATTGAAGATAAGGCTAAGATATAACCCATTATAGACATACTCTTTTGTCATCTCTAAATTACATGCAAGACTTAAGATAAGACTGTCTTATCAAGCATTGTACATGCCTTAATTGATTCCTTGTAGCCTGTTTATATCACTTTATTGTACTTGCTCCGATAAGCTCTCCGCGGAAGGATGGGAATCAGAGGATAAGCAGTATTGTATTGACTATTGAGCGTCTCGGGATGGTTATACTCTCATGGGACAAGAAACCTCCTAAACATAATGTAGGGGTCGACAAGCACGTTTGGCTTTTTTTAGAAGGGACAAATTATATTCCACTTAAACTTGGGAAGCCATATCAGCGTTCACCAAGACAGAAACAAATCCTAGGGCAACATTCGCCCACACATGAAGTGGTTCAGCAGCACCCATACCAAGCTGGGCCAAAGCATGCGCCACATGGTTACAGTTCCGGGGACAAAACATGAACTCAGAGAAAACAAAAGAGGCATGGCACAGGCTTCTTGCTTCTCTGAAGAGAAGTCCCAGCTCCGCAGCGTCATAGTCCCGCCCTTTAAGTGCAGAAATCATTGTCAAACAGTCTGATTCAAAACTGATACGTTGTGCACCCAGGTCAGCTGCCCCTTCAATAGCTCGCATACAAGCGATCACCTCCGCGTGCAGAGCAGATCTTACATGGTTCATCTTGCCAGCAGCAGCCGCCAAGAAAGCGCCAATTTCGTCTCTCGCGATAAAACCCCACACACCCGTTGGGGAACGTAGTAATTTCAAAAAATTTCCTACGCACACGCAAGATCATGGTGATGCATAGCAACGAGAGGGGAGAGTGTGATCTACGTACCCTTGTAGACCGACAGCGGAAGCGTTAGCACAACGCGGTTGATGTAGTCGTACGTCTTCACGACCCGACCGATCAAGCACCGTAACTACGGCACCTCCGAGTTCTAGCACACGTTCAGCTCGATGACGATCCCCGAACTCCGATCCAGCAAAGTGTCGGGGAAGAGTTCCGTCAGCACGACGACGTGGTGACGATCTTGATGTTCTACCGTCGCAGGGCTGTGCCTAAGCACCGCTACAATATTATCGAGGATTATGGTGGAAGGGGGCACCGCACACGGCTAAGAATATGATCACGTGGATCAACTTGTGTGTCTAGAGGTGCCCCCTGCCCCGTATATAAAGGAGCAAGGGGGAGGAGGCCGGCCCTAGGAGGGGCGCGCCAGGGAGTAGGATTTCTACTCCTAGTTGGAGTAGGTTTCCTCCTTTCCTAGTCCAACTAGGAGAAGGGGGGGAAAGGGGGGAAGAGGGGAAGGAAGGGAGAGAGGGGCCGCGCCCCAAACCCCTTGTCCAATTCGGACTGGGCTTGGGAGGGGCGCGCGCCACCTCCTGGTCCTTCCCACTAAGGCCCATTAAGGCCCATTGCCTCTTCCTCGTATTCCCGTAACTCCCCGGTACCTCCGAAAATACCCGAATCACTCGGAACCTTTCCGATGTCCAAATATAGTCGTCCAATATATCGATCTTTACATCTCGACCATTTTGAGACTCCTCGTCATGTCCCCGATCTCATCCGGGACTCCGAACTCCTTCGGTACATCAAAACTCATAAACTCATAATATAACTGTCATCGAAACCTTAAGCGTGCGGACCCTACGGGTTCGAGAACAATGTAGACATGACCGAGACACGTCTCCGGTCAATAACCAATAGCGGAACCTGGATGCTCATATTGGCTCCCACATATTCTACGAAGATCTTTATCGGTCAGACCGCATAACAACATACGTTGTTCCCTTTGTCATCGGTATGTTACTTGCCCGAGATTCGATCGTCGGTATCTCAATACCTAGTTCAATCTCGTTACCGGCAAGTCTCTTTACTCGTTTCGTAATACATCATCTCGCAACTAACTCATTAGTTGCAATGCTTGCAAGGCTTATGTGATGTGCATTACCTCTCCGACAATCGGAGTGACAAATCCTAATCTCGAAATACGCCAACCCAACATGTACCTTTGGAGACACCTGTAGAGCTCCTTTATAATCACCCAGTTACGTTGTGACGTTTGGTAGCACACAAAGTGTTCCTCCGGCAAACGGGAGTTGCATAATCTCATAGTCATAGGAACATGTATAAGTCATGAAGAAAGCAATAGCAACATACTAAACGATCGGGTGCTAAGCTAATGGAATGGGTCATGTCAATCACATCATTCTCCTAATAATGTGATCCCGTTAATCAAATGACAACACATGTCTATGGTTAGGAAACATAACCATCTTTGATTAATGAGCTAGTCAAGTAGAGGCATACTAGTGACGTTTAGTTTGTCTATGTATTCACACAAGTATTATGTTTCCGGATAATACAATTCTAGCATGAATAATAAACATTTATCATGAAATAAGGAAATAAATAATAACTTTATTATTGCCTCTAGGGCATATTTCCTTCAACACCAGTCTCAGACTCCACATGAAAAGCAGCATCCATATTGATCTTGATCAAGTTTGTAGCTGGAGGGACCCAAACCTGGGGTTGTTGCGGCTGAGGCGTTTTCTGAATGTGCACTGAAGTGAAATCAGTCAAGTGTTTTGTGATGAAAGAACTGATTTCTGCTGCTGTCTTCTGTACTTCACCTGCATTGGCTTTGTTCCTCGACGTCCACCAGTCCCATAGGAGCACAGCCACACGCAACTTCTTTTCTCGCTGCATAGCGCAAACCTGGAGTATCATATCTTGTGGATCTTTGGCACTGGCTGAGGGAGACGCGAGCATCCTCCAGGAATTGTTCTCTCCAAACAGCTTTCACCTTCTTACATTTGAAGAATAAATGCCCTCCATCTTCATCAAGCCTCCAGCACATGGGACATCTCGTGTCAAGTTTAATATGCTTCCTTTTGATATTCATATGGGTTGGAAGACTGTTGTGAGCCAGACGCCACAAGAACATGCGGACTTTGCCCGGGAGTTCGAGCTGCCAGATTTGATTCCAGATCGCCGAGCTAGGCCCCTGCTGACTACATGTTCCTGCATCTTGACATTGACGAGACTCCTTTAGGCTCACTCCTAGGTGATATGCAGATTTGACAGAAAACACCCCCTTTTTGTCATAATGCCAGGAGATAAAGTCCTCCATATCCGCTCTCAAGGGTATTGCCAGGATAACCTTTGCATCATCTTCAGTGAATAGCTCTTTTACCAGCTCCTCATCCCAAGTTTCTGAAACTGGGTCAATCAGTTCGTTGACCTTGGTGATAATGGAGTGTCCCTGTAGAGTGACAGGCCTCCTGGTTGATCCCCTCGGCAGCCATGGATCGGTCCATGGGTTCACTTGCATTCCATCCCCAATTCGCCACACGATGCCCTCCTTCAGCAAATCTCTTCCCCGGAGTATACTCCTCCATGTGTAGGACATGCCCTCTTGTTCTGTCGCCTCTAGAATAGAGCAGTTCGGGTGGTATTTGGCTTTGAGAACCACATCACATAACGATTCTGGGTTTTGAGTTAGTCTCCAACATTGTCGTGCAAGCATCGCCATGTTGAAACTGTGAAGGTCACGGAAGCCAAGGCCTCCGTCCCTCTTTGCTTTCATCAATCTCTCTCGCCCAATCCAGTGACACTTGTGCTAGCCATCCTGCTGGCTCCACCAGTAATGACAGATCATGGAGGTGATCTCTTCACATAAGTTCTTTGTAAGATCGAAGCAGGACATTGCATATGTGGGTATTGCTTGGGCAACCGCTTTAATTAGTGTTTCCTCACCTACTTTGGACAAGAGCTTCTCTATCTATCCATGGATTCTTCTCAAGATATTTTCCTTTATGTACTCAAATTCCTTACTCCTGGCTGCCCCAATGTGCACCGGTAACCCGAGATACCGCTCATTCTGTGATTCAAAAGGTATGCCAAGGACATGCAGCACATGCTGTTTGTTGTGGTTGTTTGTTCCCTTATTGAAGAAAGCACAAGATTTGTCCCTATTGATTTTCTGGCCAGACTAAACCTCATACAGCGCGAGGATCTCTTGAAGACGAGTTGCACTCTCTGTTTTTGCCTCCATGACAATTAACGAGTCATCGGCGAAGAATAGGTGGTTGATCCTTGGAGCCCCAGCACAAATTTGTACCCCTTCAATCGAGCCCTCCAGCTCGGCTCGTTGCAACAGCATTGAGAACGCCTCCGCGCACAAGATGAACAGATATGGTGATAATGGATCGCCTTGCCGCAGACCTCGCCGTGGGAGGAAAACCCCAGTCAGTTTCCTATTATATCTTACGCGATACGAAACAGATCACCCATGCCGGATCAAAACCCATAGTGTGCATCAGTCTCTCCAGAAAATCCCATTCCACCCTATCATACGCCTTACTCATGTCAAGATTCACCGCAACGAGTCCGTGTCTGCCTCCCTTCCTCTTATGCATCAGGTGGGTAATATCATATGCCAACAACACATTATCTGTGATCATTCTCCCGGGAATGAAGGCAGACTGGGTAGGTGAAATTAACTCTGGGAGCACCACCTTCAAACGGTTGGCCAAAACCTTTGATATCAGCTTATAGAGGACATTACAAAGACTTATCGGCCTATATTGAGCAAGGGATTCTGCATTCTTTACCTTGGGGATCAACACAATCGTTGTTTCATTCCAGCCACTCGGGATATCACCACCATTCAAAACTACTAGCACCTCTTCCTGGATCTTCTGCCCCATCATGAAGCACGTTTGGCTTTTGGGTGTACATACATCTTATATGAAAGAGAAACAATACTGATATGACGTTGGGCCAATGGACTCCAACCGACCAGCCCAATGGCCTCAAGCGGACCAGCCAAAAAACAAGAATCGTAATGTTGTGGGCCTAAAAACTGCTCCAGCCTCTCCCAACAAAATAGAGAAAAACAAAAACGCTAAAAATGCACTGGACCAAAAAAAATACTCCATGGAAATAATCTAGGACTTACTAAAAAAATCTTTAACTGTCATGATATATGAAAAACAAGAAATTGGAAAGATGGACATAGAGAATAGAACAAAAGAGATTTCTACACAATTTTCCATTGTGCATGTATTTTTTTCCTGAAAATGCCATATCAATATATCAAAAAGAATTAAGTTTGAGATCTTTCAATACACAAATTTACTTGCATTTTTCTTAGATGCACGCAGAAGAGGTAAAGTACATAGAGAAAATTGACATGACATAGTTAAACATTTACCATGGTATACTCAATGAATTCGCCATAGAATATAAAATAAAATTGCACATTAATATGCAGAAAAACAACATATTTAGGGTAAAATGCCATGGTATTAAACAAGAAAACATGCGGATTTAATTTTTTTTCCATGGGCCATGGCAAACTTTGATGGAAAAATGTTCTATATATCATGGTAACTCAGCGAAAAAGTTTATGGTTGTAATTGAGGATTCTGCTTTCAAAAAAGTTTTGTCTGAAAAAGGGTTTGTGTTTTCACGGTTTTATGGAAAACAAATCACGAGGTGTTGAACATGATATATAGTGACAGATTTTTGCCATGGCCAAAAAAATTGAGTGACATGGAAAAAATGTTATAGTATTTTTGCCATGGCAAGATTTGTGTTGGTGAAATGGCAAAAATTGTATTGGTAACATGGAAAAATTATAAGATTTATTGCATGACGAAAAATTGTGTTGGTGACATGGAAAAAGTTATAAAAATTTTGCCATCGCAAAAATTGTGTAGGTGAAATGGTAAAAAATTGTATTAGTGGCATGGCAAAAAGTAATGAGATTTTTGTCATGGCAAAATTGTTTTGGTTACGTGGAAAAAACTTGGATTCGATGCATTGCAAAGAGTTTTAAAAAGTTTTTGTCAGGGTAAAAAAACTTTAACTAATTATGAATTGAACTAATTTTGCCATGTGCAAAACATCTTTAAAATTCGCCATGGCAGTTGTAAAAGAACGAAAATCTAAGATTTGCCATCTAAGTAATATAGAAGATATCGATTGTAGAATATTATTGCACATTCACATGAAACAAATATTCAATAGTTGTCATGCAAATGAACTTAGAATGAATATATTTCTCGTGCTATAAGAATGTCTAAGCTAAAAACTATCATGTCGCTAGTGACAACATGTTCAAAAATTCCATACAATGTAGTTGCATCGCAAAGTATAGAATTTACAAAATGCTCACATGGACAACTGTAAAAAATGTTTTTGTTGGAAAGTTACCCTAGCAATTATAGTGAGAAAATAATTCCAAGTTTTGCCATGTGAGCAGCACAGATGATGGCGACATAAATTTGTTTTTCCTAAAATCATGTTAAAACATCAAAAAGGGGACAGATGATCTTCTCCATCAGTTGTCTAGCAATTCCCATTTCAGTGTAATCGGGTGTATGCCAGTTTAATTCAAACGACAAATTAAGGGGAAGGGGAAAAGACAATAGTCCTAGTATGAATCTTCTCCATGAGTAATCTAGAAACTTTTGAATCAAAACAAATTGCCAAGTAGTTGAACCTTATTGAGAAATCTAGAGCTGGAAATACTCGTTGTCGTTGGACGAATATGATGGTGCAACCTGTTGGGGAACGTAGTAATTTCAAAAATTTCCTACGCACACGCAAGATCATGTGATGCATAGCAACGAGAAGGGAGAGTATTGTCTACGTACCCACGCAGACCGACTGCGGAAGCGTTGACACAACGTAGAGGAAGTAGTCGTACGTCCTCACGATCCAACCGATCAAGCACCGAAACTACGGCACCTCCGAGTTCGAGCACACGTTCAGCTCGATGACGATCCCCGGACTCCGATCCAGCAAAGTGTCGGGGAAGAGTTCCGTCAGCACGACGGTGTGGTGACGATCTTGATGTACTACAGCAGCAGGGCTTCGCCTAAACTCCGCTACAGTATTATCGAGGACTATGGTGGCTGGGGGCACCGCACACGGCTAAGGAATAGATCACGTGGATCAACTTGTGTGTTTCTGGGGCGCCTCTGCCTCAGTATATAAAGGACCAAAGGGGGGAGGCTGGCCGGCCACATAGGGCGCGCCAGGAGAGTCCTACTCCCTCTGGGAGTAGGATCCCCCCCCCAATCCTAGTTGGAATAGGACTCCTTGAGGGGGGAAAGAGAGAGAGGGGGCCGGCCACCTCTCCTAGTCCTAATAGGACTAGGGGAAGGGGGGAGGCGCACAGCCACCTTGTGCTGCCCCTTTCTCCTTTCCACTAAAGCCCACTAAGGCCCATATAGCTCCCGGGGGGTTCCGGTAACGTTCCCGGTACTCCGGTAAAATCCCGATTTCATCCGGAACACTTCCGATATCCAAACATAGGCTTCCAATATATCAATCTTTACGTCTCGACCATTTCGAGACTCCTCAACATGTCCGTGATCACATCCGGGACTCCGAACAACCTTCGGTACATCAAAATGCATAAACTCATAATATAACTGTCATCGTAACCTTAAGCGTGCGGACCCTACGGGTTCGAGAACAATGTAGACATGACCGAGACATGTCTCCGGTCAATAACCAATAGCGGGACCTGGATGCCCATATTGGCTCCTACATATTCTACGAAGATCTTTATCGGTCACACCGCATAACAACATACGTTGTTCCCTTTGTCATCGGTATGTTACTTGTCCAAGATTCGATCGTCGGTATCCAATACCTAGTTCAATCTCGTTACCGGCAAGTCTCTTTACTCATTCTGTAATACATCATCCCGCAACTAACTCATTAGCTGCAATGCTTGCAAGGCTTAAGTGATGTGCATTACCGAGAGGGCCCAGAGATACCTCTCCGACAATCGAAGTGACAAAACCTAATCTCGAAATACGCCAACCCAACATGTACCTTTGGAGACACCTGTAGTACTCCTTTATAATCACCCAGTTACGTTGTGACGTTTGGTAGCACCCAAAGTGTTCCTCTGGTAAACAGGAGTTGCATAATCTCATAGTTACAGGAACATGTATAAGTCATGAAGAAAGCAATAGCAACATACTAAACGATCGGGTGCTAAGCTAATGGAATGGGTCATGTCAATCAGATCATTCACCTAATGATGTGATCCCGCTAATCAAATAACAACTCATTGTTCATGGTTAGGAAACATAACCATCTTTGATTAACGGGCTAGTCAAGTAGAGGCATACTAGTGACACTTTGTTTGTCTATGTATTCACACATGTATTATGTTTCCGGTTAATACAATTCTAGCATGAATAATAAAAATTTATCATGAAATAAGGAAATAAATAATAACTTTATTATTGCCTCTAGGGCATATTTCCTTCAGTCTCCCACTTGCACTAGAGTCAATAATCTAGTTCACATCGCCATGTGATTTAACAGCAATAGTTCACATCACCATGTGATTAACACCCATAGTTCACATCAATATGTGATCAACACCCAAAGAGTTTACTAGAGTCAGTAATCTAGTTCACATCACTATGTGGTTAACACCCAAAGAGTACTAAGGTGTGATCATGTTTTGCTTGTGAGATAATTTTAGTCAACGGGTCTGTCACATTCAGATCCGTAAGTATTTTGCGAATTTCTATGTCAACAATGCTCTGCACGGAGCTACTCTAGCTTATTGCTCCCACTTTCAATATGTATCTAGATCGATACTTAGAGTCATCCAGATCTGTGTCAAAACTTGTATCGACGTAACTTTTTACGACGAACCTTTTTTGTCACCTCCATAATTGAGAAATATTTCCTTATTCCACTAAGGATAATTTTGACCGCTGTCCAGTGATCTACTCTTAGATCATTATTGTACTCCCTTGCTTAACACAGTGTAGGGTATACAATAGATCTGGTACACAGCATGGCATACTTTATAGAACCTATGGCTGAGGCATAGGGAATGACTTTCATTCTATTTCTATCTTCTGCCGTGGTCGGGCTTTGAGTCTTACTCAATTTCACACCTTGCAACACAGGCAAGAACTCTTTCTTTGACTGTTCCATTTTGAACTACTTCAAAATCTTGTCAAGGTATGTACTCATTAAAAAACTTATCAAGCGTCTTGATCTATCTCTATAGATCTTGATGCTCAATATGTAAGCAGCTTTACCGAAGTCTTTCTTTGAAAAACTCCTTTATGCTTTACAGAATAATTCTACATTATTTCCGATCAACAATATGTCATTCACATATACTTATCAGAAATGCTGTAGTGCTCCCACTCACTTTCTTGTAAATACAGGCTTCACCGCAAGTCTGTATAAAACTATATGCTTTGATCAACTTATCAAAGCGTATATTCCAACTCCGAGATGCTTGCACCAGTCCATAGATGGATCGCTGGAGCTTGCATATTTTGTTAACACCTTTAGGATCGACAAAACCTTCTAGTTGCATCATATACAACTCTTCTTTAGTAAATCCATTACGGAATGCAGTTTTGTTTATCCATTTGCCAGATTTCATAAAATGCGGCAATTGCTAACATGATTCGGACAGACTTAAGCATAGATACGAGTGAGAAAATCTCATCGTAGTCAACACCTTGAACTTGTCGAAAACCTTTTGCGACAATTCTAGCTTTGTAGATAGTAACACTACTATCAGCGTCCGTCTTCCTCTTGAAGATCCATTTATTTTCTATGGCTTGCCGATCATCGGGCAAGTCAACCAAAGTCCATACTTTGTTCTCATACATGGATCATATCTCAGATTTCATGGCCTCAAACCATTTCGCGGAATCTGGGCTCATCATCGCTTCCTCATAGTTCGCAAGTTCGTCATGGTCTAGTAACATGACCTCCAGAACAGGATTACCGTACCACTCTGGTGCGGATCTCACTCTGGTTTACCTACGAGATTTGGTAGTAACTTGATCTAAAGTTACATGATCATCATCATTAGCTTCCTCACTAATTGGTGTAGTAGTCACAGGAACAGATTTCTATGATGAACTACTTTCCAATAAGGGAGCGGGTACAGTTACCTCATCAAGTTCTACTTTCCTCCCACTCACTTCTTTCGAGAGAAACTCCTTCTCTAGAAAAACTCCGAATTTAGCAACAAAAGTCTTGCCTTCGGATTTGTGATAGAAGGTGTACCCAACAGTCTCCTTTGGGTATCCTATGAAGACATATTTCTCCGATTTGGGTTTGAGCTTATTAGGATGAAACTTTTTCATATAAGCATCACAACCCCAAACTTTAAGAAACGACAACTTTGGTTTCTTGCCAAACCACAGTTCAGATTGTGTCGTCTCAACGGACTTAGATGGTGCCCTTTTAACGTGAATGCAGCTGTCTCTAATGCATAACCCCAAAACGATAGTGGTAGATCGGTAAGAGACATCATAGATTGCACCATATCCAATAAAGTACGGTTATGACATTCGGACACACCATTATGCTGTGGTGTTCCAGGTGGCATGAGTTTGTGAAACTATTCCACATTGTTTTAATTGAAGACCAAACTTCGTAACTCAAATATTTTACTTCTGCGATCATATCGTAGAAACTTTCATTTTTGTTACGATGATTCTCCACTTCACTCTGAAATTCTTTGAACTTTTCAAATGTTTCAGACCTTTGTTTCATCAAGTAGATATACCCATATCTGCTCAAATCATCTGTGAAGTTCGGAAAATAATGATACTTGCCGTGAGCCTTAACACTCATCGGACCGCATACATTAGTATGTATTATTTCCAATAAGTCAGTTGCTCGCTCCGGAGAACGGAGTCTTAGTCATCTTGCCCATGAGGCATGGTTCGCAATCATCAAGTGATTCATAATCAAGTGATTCCAAAATCCCATCAGCATGGAGTTTCTTCATGCATTTTACACCAATATGACCTAAACGGTAGTGCCACAAATAAGTTGCACTATCATTATTAACTTTGCATCTTTTGGTTTCAATATTATGATTATGTGTATCACTACGATCGAGATCCAACGAACTATTTTCATTGGGTGTGTAACCATATAAGGTTTTATTCATGTAAACAGAACAACAATTTATTCTCTTACTTAAATGAATAACCGTATTGCAATAAACATGATCAAATCACATTCATGCTCAACGCAAACATCAAATAACACTTATTCAGGTTCAACACTAATCCCGAAAGTATAGGGAGTGTGCGATGATGATCATATAAATCTTGGAACCACTTCCAACACACATCGTCACTTCACCCTTAACTAGTCTTTGTTTATTCTGCAACTCCCGTTTCGAGTTACTAATCTTAACAACTGAACTAGTATCAAATACTGAGGGGTTGCTATAAACACTAGTAAAGTACACATCAATAACATGTATATCAAATATACTTATGTTCACTTTGCCATCCTTCTTATCTGCCAATCACTTGGGGTAGTTCCGCTTCTAGTGACCAGTCCCTTTGCAGTAGAAACACTTAGTCTCAGGATTAGGACCAGACTTGGGCTTCTTCACTTGAGCAGCAACTTGCTTGCTGTTCTTCTTGAAGTTCCCTTTCTTCCCTCTGCCCTTTTTCTTGAAACTAGTGGTCTTGTCTACCATCAACACTTGATGTTTTTCTCGATTTCTACCTTCGTCAATTTCCGCATTACGAAGAGCTTTGGAATCGTTTCCGTTATCCCTTGCATATCATAGTTCATCACGAAGTTCTACTAACTTGGTGATGGTGAGTAGAGAATTCTGTCAATCACTATCTTATCTGGAAGATTAACTCCCACTTGATTCAAGCGATTGTAGTACTCAGACAATCTGAACATATGCTCACTAGTTGAGCGATTCTCCTCCATCTTTTAGCTATAGAACTTGTTGGAGACTTCATATCTCCCAACTCGGGTTTTTGCTTGAAATATTAACTTCAACTCCTGGAACATCTCATATGCTCCATGACGTTCAAAACGTCTTTGATGGCCCGATTCTAAGCCATTAAGCATGGTGCACTAAACTATCAAGTAGTCATCATATTGAGCTAGCCAAACGTTCATAACGTCTGCATCTGCTCCTGCAATAGGTCCGTCACCTAGCGGTGCATCAAGGACATAATTCTTCTGTGCAGCAATGAGGATAAACCTCAGATCACAGATCCAATCCGCATCTTTGCTACTAACATCTTTCAACACAATTTTCTCTAGGAACATATCAAAATAAACACAGGGAAGCAACAACGCGAGCTATTGATCCACAACATAGATATGCTAATACTACCAGGACTAAGTTCATGATAAATTAAAGTTCAATTAATCATATTACTTAAGAACTCCCACTTAGATAGACATCCCTCTAATCTTCTAAGCGATCACGTGATCCAAATCAACTAACCATAACCGATCATCACGTGAGATGGAGTAGTTTTCAATGGTGAACATCGTTATGTTGATCATATCTACTATATGATTCACGCTCGACCTTTCGGTCTCCGTGTTCCGATGCCATATCTGTATATGCTTGGCTCGTCAAGTATAACCTAAGTATTCCGCGTGTGCAACTGTTTTGCACCCGTTGTATTTGAACGTAGAGCCTATCACACCCGATCATCACCTGGTGTCTCAGCACGAAGAACTTTCGCAACGGTGCATACTCAGGGAGAACACTTCTTGATAATTAGTGAGAGATCATCTTATAATGCTACCGTCAAACTAAACAAAATAAGATGTATAATAGATAAACATCATATGCAATCAAAATATGTGACATGATATGGCCATCATCATCTTGCTTCTTTGATCTCCATCTCCAAAGTACTATTATGATCTCTATCGTCACCGGCATGACACCATGATCTCCATCATCTTGATCTATATCAATGTGTCGTCACACGGTCGTCTCGCCAACTATTGCTCTTGCAATTATTGCTATCGCATAGCGATAAAGTAAAGCAATTATTTGGCGCTTGCATCTTGTGCAATAAAGAGACAACCATAAGGCTTTTGCCAGTTGCCGATAACTTTATCAAAACATGATCATCTCACACAACAACTTATATCTCATCATGTTTTGACCATATCACATCACAACATGCCCTGCAAAAACAAGTTAGACGTCCTCTACTTTGTTGTTGCAAGTTTTACGTGGCTGCTACGGGCTTAAGTAAGAACCAATCTCACCTACGCATCAAAACCACAACGATAGTTTGTCAAATAGACTCCGTTTTAACCTTCGCAAGGACCGGGCGTAGCCACACTCGGTTCAACTAAAGTTGGAGAAACTGTCACCCGCTAGCCACCTTTGTGCAAAGCACGTAGGGAGAACCGGCCTCGCGTAAGCGTATGCGTAATGTCGGTCCGGGCCGCTTCATCCAACAATACCGCCGAACCAAAGTATGACATGCTGGTAGGCAGTATGACTTATATCGCCCACAACTCACTTGTGTTCTACTCGTGCATATAACATCAACACATAAAACCTAGGCTCGGATGCCACTGTTGGGGAACGTAGTAATTTAAAAAATTTCCTACGCACACGCAAGATCATGTGATGCATAGCAACGAGAAGGGAGAGTATTGTCTACGTACCCACGCAGACCGACTGTGGAAGCGTTGACACAACGTAGAGGAAGTAGTCGTACGTCCTCACGATCCAACCGATCAAGCACTGAAACTATGGCACCTCCGAGTTCGAGCACACGTTCAGCTCGATGACGATCCCCGGACTCCGATCCAGCAAAGTGTCGGGGAAGAGTTCCGTCAGCACGACGGCGTGGTGACGATCTTGATGTACTACAGCAGCAGGGCTTCGCCTAAACTCCGCTACAGTATTATCGAGGACTATGGTGGCTGGGGGCACCGCACACGGCTAAGGAATAGATCACGTGGATCAACTTGTGTGTTTCTGGGGTGCCTCTGCCTCAGTATATAAAGGACCAAAGGGGGGGAGGCTGGCCGGCCACATAGGGCGCGCCAGGAGAGTCCTACTCCCTCTGGGAGTAGGATTCCCCCCCCCCCAATCCTAGTTGGAATAGGACTCCTTGAGGGGGGAAAGAGAGAGAGGGGGGGCCGGCCACCTCTCCTAGTCCTAATAGGACTAGGGGAAGGGGGGAGGCGCACAGCCACCTTGGGCTGCCCCTTTCTCCTTTCCACTAAAGCCCACTAAGGCCCATATAGCTCCCGGGGGGTTCCGGTAACCTCCCGGTACTCCGGTAAAATCCCGATTTCACCCGGAACACTTCCGATATCCAAACATAGGCTTCCAATATATCAATCTTTATGTCTCGACCATTTCGAGACTCCTCGTCATGTCCGTGATCACATCCGGGACTCCGAACTCCTTCGGTACATCAAAATATAAACTCATAATATAACTGTCATCGAAACCTTAAGCGTGCGGACACCCTACGGGTTCGAGAACAATGTAGACATTTGACCGAGACATGTCTCCGGTCAATAATCAATAGCGGTACCTGGATGCCCATATTGGCTCCTACATATTCTATGAAGATCTTTATCGGTGAGACCGCATAACAACATACGTTGTTCCCTTTGTCATCGGTATGTTACTTGTCCAAGATTCGATCGTCGGTATCCAATACCTATTTCAATCTCGTTACCGGCAAGTCTCTTTACTCGTTCTGTAATACATCATCCCGCAACTAACTCATTAGCTGCAATGCTTGCAAGGCTTAAGTGATGTGCATTACCGAGAGGGCCCAGAGATACCTCTCCGACAATCGGAGTGACAAAACCTAATCTCGAAATACGCCAACCCAACATGTACCTTTGGAGACACCTGTAGTACTCCTTTATAATCACCCAGTTATGTTGTGACGTTTGGTAGCACCCAAAGTGTTCCTCCGGTAAACGGGAGTTGCATAATCTCATAGTTACAGGAACATGTATAAGTCATGAAGAAAGCAATAGCAACATACTAAACGATCGGGTGCTAAGCTAATGGAATGGGTCATGTCAATCGGATCATTCACCTAATGATGTGATCCCGCTAATCAAATAACAACTCATTGTTCATGGTTAGGAAATATAACCATCTTTGATTAACGGGCTAGTCAAGTAGAGGCATACTAGTGACACTTTGTTTGTCTATGTATTCACACATGTATTATGTTTCCGGTTAATACAATTCTAGCATGAATAATAAACATTTATCATGAAATAAGGAAATAAATAATAACTTTATTATTGCCTCTAGGGCATATTTCCTTCCCTTGAGTAATTACATGCACGCATGAACAGGTGTTCGCCTTGACGAGTAGCTCCCTACATCCACGACATGCCGTTGCTGGGGGCGTAGCTCCATGCCTAGTCCCGGTTTGACAAATTGCAGACACAGACAGAGCGAGGCACTGTTGCAGGGGCGGGACGACGCCGGATCCTTCCGGAGATGGTCCTCGCGATGGTGATGGAAGGTTTGGCAGTGGGCTTGGTCGGATGCGAGTCGGGGGGGGGGGGGGGGGACACAGGTGCCTGATCCGGCCAGAGATGGACGCCCGTCGGAGCTAAATCCGGCACATCCCCTAGTAGGGTATCCAAAGATAGGTGTCTTGGGACGTTAGTAAGGACACATGATTTACCCAGGTTCAGGCTCTCCAAAGGAGATAAACCCTACATCTTGCTTGTTCTTTATTATGCTGGAGTGTAATGAGAGTACAAAGTATTGAGAGATTTTAGTGTGTCTATCTACGATCCTGGCCCCTCGACTTATATAGCATACCAGGGGGTCCTATGGTGCATAGATCCTAGCCATCTACGTACGAGGAGACATATTTCTCCATGAATCCAGCTTCTTGTCTTGTACAACAAGTCTAGTGGGATCTTCCTGTTATCCACCATGGGCCACCCGAAGTGGCATAGGACGGAACCGACAAAGGGGTCCTCGGCCCGGCCCACCAGGCTGGGAGTCCACGTGCCGAAAGGCCCCTTAGCTGGGACATCATCAACATAGTGGGGTGAGCCGAGCCGGGTGCGTGGGGGAAATGGAGCTTGGCACCATTGTTCCTGTACAGACAGGGTGAGAGCCGAGAGAGGGGAATAGAGGAGGAAGAAGGAAAGAGAGGAAGGATGGTAGGAAGGAGGCGCGATGCGCTGGGCACTGGGCGCTCGGCTTATCGGATCCTCGCTGGAGGTGCCTGGGCGCGGCGGCTTTGACCCGATCGGGAGGAGGTGGGAGTAGCGCGAGGGAGAGAGGAGTGGCGAGTGTAAGAGGAGAGAACTAGATAGGATATGGGATTGGATTCCGTTCATGTCGAGTGCCTGTTTCAACGAATGGGTTTTCTGACTAGCGTGCCTCTCTCTTCTGCTTCAAGCTCGCTGCAACTAATCTGCCGGTAGTAAACACATTCACAATGGGAGGCTATAAATCTGAAGCCAGATTTTTAGTGATTCCAAAAAAACCGACGAAATTCAAAAAATTCTAAAATTGTTTTTTGAAATAAACTAGACCTTCTGTTGTACTAATATAAAAGTTTGGTCAATGAATAACTTTCATGCTATTCTTGGTGGAACAAAAACAACACCATATACAAGTTAATATTCACATTTTCTCTTGAAATTTTGTTGTTGTTTTCGCCCTAAAGTTGACGGGAGTTTTTCCTTCGCAAAACTTTGTATATGAGTGCAAAAGAAGGTCAAGTTATTACAAACAAAATCTATATTATTTTAAAATTTTCATAATTAGTAATTTTCCCACATTAGTTGTATATACACTCATGAGCCAAAGGGTATTTTCCAACTACAAATTCTATACTATTAAATAAAGAGTGGATATACTTAAACATCCTTCACAGTGGTAGCAATAGCATCGCAATGAACATAAATGTACTTAGAAAAAATAACTCCCCCTCATGAATTTAGGCCTGCAAATGAGTCGAGTTCAAGCGAGTTGAGCCATGCTCAGTTCAACTTATACTAAATTTCGAATGAGCTTAAATTGAGCGAAGCTCTAGGTCAAAATATAGAAAGTGCCAAATGCTTAGCTTGTAACGATCTTGAGTCCATCTCAAGCTAGTTTCAAGGTAAATAGCATAATTTTTTAATGAACTAAACAAATTGTCAAACAAGATAGACCATGAGACAACATAAGAAATCACTGTAGAATATTACTCTAAATAAAATGATGATAATATAAAATTTTCAAGGTAGTTTGAATTATTCTCTGCCAACTGAAGGCTTGAACTTGATGATAAGAGGACATTGATGAATTAGCAAGATTTGAAATGAAGTGCATCATAAAAAAATTGCAAAAAAGTAACAAGACATTTAGCATATGCCTGACCGCTTGCCATATGCTAAGGCCATATGAATGACATGCAACATTGGATTGCATCATCCTTAGTACAACTCGCCAAACAATCTTCTTACAGATTGCATTGTGTGACTTTTAGTAGGGTAGTATTGTGCCTGGCCCGAATGAGCTCAGTGGTCAACCCTTAGTACTGGGGTCCGAAATCAAGTTAAGTGTTATCGTTTGCAAAGGTCACTCCCATCTTCTCAGACGTTGACACGGTAGATGTCGCAACATGGAAGTTCTACATTTTTTTCGTAGATTCGTCTATTCGCACCATTTTATCTTTTGAATGTGCATCCAAATTCTGAACCGTTTCCACCATTGGATTTCTCGCGTCGAGATTTTCAGAAATAGATCTCATGTTAGGATGTGTTTGTTTTGACGAACACGCTAGAGTGGTTGTGGGTATCCCCAACCAGGTGGCTGGGATACACGGCTAGGGATGCCCCTTTTTCTGTTTGGTTAGATGGGTGGGGTTATCTCATGTTTTGCTTGGTTCAAAGGATGAAGCATGGTTTATGATAGCCATTGGAGTGTTTGGTTTGAGGGATGAATGAAGGATAAGCTTCTGGCAACCTTTTCTACTTGAGGTGGTGAGATCACCCTCATAATTTGCACTTTTTCAATCGAAGGAAGGAAAATACCCTCATAATTTGCACCTTTTCAATCGAAGGAAGGTAAATACGATATGTACAATCACAATTTCAAAATTTTAACTATCTCACTGTAGACCAAAAACATGGAATAGAGAAGAAAACCAAAATAGAAAAATAGTGAAAATAAAAAAGGACATAGAAAAAACAAAAAAATGCTATAAAAATATTAAAAATGAAAAAAGGCAACCGAAAGAAAAAAAACCAAAGCCAGAAGCACATTTGTTTCTTCTCTTTTCCCATTTTCCAAAAGCACTGATGTTCTTCTCACGGAAACAAATATGTGCCTCCATCCAGTGCTTCTCGATGAAGCAAATCTGTAACTTCATGAGAAGCAAATATGTGTTTCTCGTGGAAGCACAATTTTTAACCTTTTTCACTATGCTTCTCATAGAAGCAAATATGTGCCTCCATAAGAACAACTATGTGCTTCTTGTGGAAGTACATTTTTTCCATTTCCGAGAAGCAATGTTGTGGTGAAGCAAAGATGTGCCTTCATCTATGCTTCTTATGGAATAATAATTTTTTCACACAATAATTAAAAGTTCATGATTTTTTCTCTTTTCAAGAAGCACAGAGCGGAAGCAAACATGTTCCTCCATGAGTAGCAAATATGTATTCTTCAAGGAAGCACCAAAAAATTGCGCAAAAAAAGTTGTGAATCTTTTTCCTTTTCAAAAAGCTTCTCGTGAAGCACAAAAAAGATCACGCGCAAAAGAAGTCACAACTTATTGTCTCCAAATCCAAGGAAAACCGGATGAAAACCAAAAACCCGAAAAAAAACCCATCTAAAATCCACAAATACATATAGAAAAATGAAAAAGAAACTTAAAAGGAAGCGCCCAGTACGCATGTGGCAGCGGTTGGACGTATCACTTGACATCCTCTAAGGGCACCAAAACGTGACTATTGAGGGTCCCCACAAGGGGTTACCTGCACATAGTTGCTCTCATCTTTCACTTTGCCAGATCTACCTACAGAGTTTTTTCTTTCTGCAAGGTAAAAGGGAGTTTTATTCCTGAATTATAGATCTATCTATAAAGATATTACTAGTCCCTCGTCCCACATTCTCGTCGTGGCCATCTCGTCAATACTAACGAGTAATTCATCCTACGAGCAATATTTTCTTAAATACAATACGGACGAGGACGCTCATACATACGCGCGTACATTCATCTCTATGACGCACACATGCACACCTTACTCTTATGAGCACCTCGAAGAGACTGAGCCGGCACATCATCTTGAGATTGACGAAGTCGCAACAGACGCCTTCGTAGTCGGCGGGAATGTCTCCTCCCACTGAATGCACATCGCCGGAAAGCCTGAAATAAATCCCCGAAAAATGCGAGTACCAGTGTCAAACCTAGGACTTGAATCTCGTGAGCTGAGGATACAACTGTTGTTCTATAACCATCCAATCATAGATTGGTTGGTTCGCCTAAAGGTCCCCCCTGAAGATACTCCCTCGGTTCGAGAATATAAGGTGCCTCATTTTTCGAGCAAGTCAAAGGATTGTGAGTTTGACCAAGATTGCAGAAAAAATTAACATCTTCAATTACTCAAAATAGGCTTTTGCCCCGCTTTATAAATAAAGCAACACCGAAGGAGAGTACACGACCGAATGATACAAGATGGTGAGGTTGCCCTCTTACACAGCTGATCCCAGGATAATCAGAACACGCAAAGCGCACGCGCCTACGCTACCAACACATAAAACAGGAAGAAATGAACACAACGCCACACTACGACCTAGTACACCTAAGCTCCATGACAACACCCTCAAGAGGGAAGACGGCGCCAAGCGTCGCTGCTGTCGAGTCCACAACGGACAAAGGTCTTCACCCGGAGCCCTGACATAGAGAGAAGAACCACGACGACGTCTTCATGAAGAGTGCGGCACCCACGGGCGGCGCCGTCGTTGGCGCCAGGCACAGAGCTTTCGCTTGGCATCTCACATGTGCCACCACGAGGTCGCTAGGAGGAGTGCGACGAGGTCAGGTCCCTGATGTCTACTACAAGACCTTCTTCCTGTAGACTCGTGTTGGGCCTCCAAGCGCAGAGTTTTGTAGGACAGTAGCAAAATTTCCTCAAGTGGATGACCTAAGATTTATTACTCCATGGGAGGCGTAGTATGAAGATGGTCTCTCTCAAACAACTCTGCAACCAAATAACAAAGAGTCTCTTGTGTCCCCAATACACCTAATACAATGGTAAATTGTATAGGTGCACTAGTTCAGCGAAGAGATGGTGATACAAGTGTAATATGGATAGTGGGTATAGGTGTTTGTAATCTAAAAATATAAAAAAGCAAGGTAACTAGTAACTAAAGTGAGCACAAACGGTATTGCAATGCTTGGAAACAAGGCCTAGGGTTCATGCTTTCACTAGTGCAAGTTCTCTCAACAATGATAACATAATTAAATCATATGGCAATCCCTCAACGTGCGGCAAAAGTCACTCCAAAGTTCCTATCGCGGATAACATAAGATGAAATTGGTTGTAGGGTACGAAACCACCTCAAAGTTATTCTTTTCGATCAATCCATTGAGCTATTCCTATAAGTGTCACAAACAACCCTAGAGTTCGTAGTAAAATAACACCATATGATACACGTCAATCAACCCTAATGTCATCTAGATACTCCAATGTCACCACAAGTATCCGTGGGTCAATTATACGATATGCATCAAACAACTTCAGATTCATAATATTCAATCCAACACGAAGAACCTCAAAGAGTGCCCCAATATTTCTACCAGAGAAACAAGGACGAAAACGTGCATCAACCCCTATCCATAGATTACCCCAATGTCACCTCGGGAATCCGCGAGTTGAGTGGCAAAACATACATCAAGTGAATCAATAGAACACCCCATTGTCACCACGGGTATCCCACGCAAGACATACATCAAGTGTTCTCAAATCCATAATAGTATTCAATTCAATAATAATGAAACCTCAAAGGTAAAACTCAATTCATCACAAGAAGGTAGAGGGGGAGAAACCCCATATGATCCAACTATAGTAACAAAGCTCGCGGTACATCAAGATCTTGCCAAATCAAGAACACGAGAGAGAGAGAGAGAGAGAGATCAAACACATAGCTACTGGTACGTACCCTCAGCCCTGAGGGTGAACTACTCCCTCCTCATCATGGAGACCAATGTAATGGTGAAGATGGCCTCTGGTGATGATTTCCCCTCCGGCAGGGTGCCGTAACGGGCTCCCGATTGGTATTTAGTGGCTACAGTGGCTTGCGGTGGCGGAACTTCCAATCTAGGTTTCTTTCTGGGGGTTTCATGATTTATAGGAATTTTTGGCGTCGGTTTCACGTCAGGGCAGTTCCCAAGGGACCCACAAGGCAGGGGGCGAGCCCTGGTGGGGGGTACATAACACCGTGGGTCTCTTCTGGTCCATAAAAAATCACCGCAAATTTTTAGCTCGTTTGGACCCCGTTTGATATTTTTCTATAAAACTCAAAAACAAGGAAAAACAAAAACTGGCACTGGGCTCTAGGTTAATAGGTTAGTCCGAAAAATAATATAAAATAGCATATTAATCCATATAAAAGATCCAAAACAGATAATATAATAGCATGGAACAATCGAAAATTATAGATACGTTAGAGACGTATCAGGCATCCCCAAGCTTAATTCATACTCGTCCTCGAGTAGGTAAATGATAAAAACATAATTTTGATGTGGAATGCTACATAACATATTTATCCATGTAATTTTCTTTATTGTGGCATGAATATTCAGATCCATAAGATTTAAAACAAAGTTTAATATTGACATAAAAACAATAATACTTCAAGCATACTAACAAAGCAATCATGTCTTCTCAAAATAACATGACGAAAGAAAGTTATCCCTACAAAATCATATAGTCTGGCTATGCTCCATCTTCATCACACAAAGTATTAAATCATGCATAACCCCGATGACTGATGACCCACAAGTATAGGGGGTCAATTGTAGCTCTTTCCGACAAGTAAGAGTGTCGAACCCAACAAGGAGCGGAAGGAAATGACAAGTAGTTTTCAGTAAGGTAGTGTCTGCAAGTGCTGAAATTGTAAGTGGCGAGTAATTTGATAGCAAGATAATTTGCAACGAGCAAGTAACGATAATTGTAACAAGTATGCAGCAAGGTAGCCCAATCCTTTTGAGGCAAAGGACAGCCCAAAATGGCCTCTTATAATAAGCAAAGCGTTCTTGAGGGTACATGGGAATTTCATCTAGTCACTTTCATCATATTTGTTTGATTTGTGTTCGCTACTTTGATAATTTGATACGTGGGTGGACCGGTGCTTAGGTGTTGTTCTTACTTGAACAAACCTCCGACTTATGATTAACCCTCCCCCAAGCATCCGCAACTACGAGAAAAGTATTAAGAATAAATTCTAACCATAGCATTAAACTCTAGGATCCAATCGGTCCCATACGGAATAGTGCATAAACTGGGGTTTAAGTTTCTGTCACTCTCGCAACCCACCCTCTATTTACTACTCCACAATGCATTCCCTTAGGCCCAAATATGGTGAAGTGCCATGTAGTCGACGTTCACATAACACCACTAAGGGAATCACAACATACATACCATCGAAATATCGAACACATGTCAAATTCACATGATTACTGCTACCTCTTGAGCACTGCGTTGGTTTTCCCTTGAAGAGGAAAGGGTGAGTTTTTGAGAACCAAGGTATCAATCCAGTAGGAGGCTGCACGCGCGTCCCTAGTACCTGCACAAAACAAATAACTCCCCGCAACCAACGCGATAAGGGGTTGTCAATCCCTTCACGGTCACTTACGAGAGTGAGATCTGATAGATTTGATAAGATAATATTTTTGGTATTTTTATGATAAAGATGCAAAGTAAAATAAAAGCAAAGTAAAAAAGCAAAAGAAATAACTAAGTATTGGAAGATTAATATGATGAAGATAGACCCCGGGGGCCATAGGTTTCACTAGTGGCTTCTCTCAAGAGCATAAGTATTTTACGGTGGGTGAACGAATTACTGTTGAGCAATTGACAGAATTGAGCATAGTTATGAGAATATCTAGGTATGATCATGTATATAGGCATCACGTCCGAGACAAGTAGACCGACTCCTGCCTGCATCTACTACTATTACTCCACACATCGACCGCTATCCAGCATGCATCTAGAGTATTAAGTTCATGAAAACAGAGTAACGCCTTAAGCAAGATGACATGACGTAGAGGGATAAATTCATGTAATATGATAAAAAAACATCTTGTTATCCTCGATGGCAACAATACAATACGTGCCTTGCTGCCCCTACTGTCACTGTGAAAGGACTCCGCAAGATCAAACCCAAAGCTAAGCACTTCTCCCATTGCAAGAAAGATCAATCTAGTAGGCCAAACCAAACTGAGATTTCGAAGAGACTTGCAAAGATAACCAATCATACATAAAAAAATTCAGAGAAGATTCAAATATTGTTCATAGATAATCTTGATCATAAACCCACAATTCATCGGTCTCAACAAATACACCGCAAAAAGAAGATTACATCGAATAGATCTCCACAAGAGACGGGGAGAACATTGTATTGAGATCCAAAAAGAGAGAAGAAGCCATCTAGCTAATAACTATGGATCTGAAGGTCTGAGGTAAACTACTCACACTACATCGGAGAGGCTATGGTGTTGATGTAGAAGACCTCCGTGATGGATGCCCCCTCCGGCGGAGCTCCGGAACAGGCCCCAAGATGGGATCTCGTGGATACAGGAAGTTACGGCGGTGGAATTCGGGTTTTGGCTCCATATCTGATCGTTTGGGGGTACGTAGGTATATATAGGAGGAAGGAGTACGTCGGTGGAGCAACAGGGGGCCCACGAGGGTGGAGGGCGCGCCTGGGGGGGGGGGGGGGGGGGGCCCCCCCCCCCCTCGTGCCCGCCTCTCTGATGCCTTGGCGTAGGGTCCAAGTCTCCTGGATCATGTTCGGTGAGAAAATCACGTTCCCGAAGGTTTCGTTCCATTTGGACTTCGTTTGATATTCCTTTTCTTCGAAACCCTAAAATAGGCAAAAAACAGCAATTCTGGGTGGGCCTCCGGTTAATAGGTTAGTCCCAAAAATAATATAAAAGTGGATAATAAAGCCCAATAATGTCCAAAACAGTAGATAATATAGCATGGAGCAATCAAAAATTATAGATACGTTGGAGACGTATCAATTACTTGCAACATGATTTATCTCGTGACCTCAAGAACAAAGGTAACTACTCACAAACAACAAACATGCTCATGATCATAGGGGTATTAATATGCATAATGGATCTGAACATATGATCTTCGTAAAAATTCTCCGTAAAGTTTCAGCTCATTTGGAGTTGTGTGATGACCCACAAGTGTAGGGGATCTATCGTAGCCTTTTCGATCAGTAAGAGTGTCGATCCCAACGAGGAGCAGAAGGAAATGATAAGAGGTTTTCAGCAAGGTGTTTTCTGCAAGCACTGAAATGATCGGTAACAGATAGTTTTGTGATAATGTAATTTGTAACGGGTAACAAGTAATGAAAATAAATAAGGTGCCGAAAGATGGACCAATCCTTTTTGTAGAAAAGGACAAGCCTAGACAAACTCTTATATAAAGGAAAGCGCTCCCGAGGACACATGGGAATTATCATCAAGCTAGTTTTCATCACGGTCATATGATTCACGTTCGGTACTTTGATAATTTGATATGTGGGTGGACCGGTGCTTGGGTACTGCCCTTACTTGGACAAGCATCCCACTTATGATTAACCCCTATTGCAAGCATCCGCAACTACAACAGAAGTATTAAGGTAAACCTAACCATAGTATGAAACATATGGATCCAAATCAGCCCCTTACGAAGCAACACATAAACTAGGGTTTAAGCTTCTATCACTCTAGCAACCCATCATCTACTTATTACTTCCCAATGTCTCCCTCTAGGCCCAAACAATGGTGAAGTGTCATGTAGTCGACGTTCACATGACACCACTAGAGGGATGACAACATACATCTCATCAAAATATCGAACGAATACCAAATTCACATGACTACTTATAGCAAGACTTCTCCCATGTCCTCAGGAACAAACGTAACTACTCACAAATCATATTCATGTTCATAATCAGAGGGGTATTAATATGCATAATGGATTTGAACATATGATCTTCCACCAAATAAACCAACTAGCATCAACTACAAGGAGTAATCAACACTACTAGCAACCCACAGGTACCAATCTGAGGCTTTGGGACAAAGATTGGACACAAGAGATGAACTAGGGTTTGAGATGAGATGGTGTTGGTGAAGATGTTGATGGAGATTGACCCCCTCCCGACGAGAGGATCGATGATGACGACGGTGGTGATGATTTCCCCCTCCCGGAGGGAAGTTTCCCCGGCAGAACAGCTCTGCCGGAGCCCTAGATTGGTTCCGCCAAGGTTCCGCCTCGTGGCGGCGGAGTTTCATCCCGTGAGCTAGCTTATGATTTTTTTTCCTCGACAAAAGACTCCATATAGCCAAAGATGGGCATCAAAGGGCCACCAGGGGGCCCACGAGGCAGGGGGCGCGCGCCCCCACCCTCGTGGACGGTGGGTGGCCCCCCTCTGGTACTTCTTTCGCCCAATATTTTTTATATATTCTGAAACGTGCTCCCGTGAAGTTTCAGGACTTTTGGAGATGTGCAGAATAGGTCTCTAATATTTGCTCCTTTTCCAGCCCAGAATTCCAACTGCCGGCATTCCCCCTCTTCATGTAAACCTTGTAAAATAAGAGAGAATAGGCATAAGTATTGTGACATAATGTGTAATAACATCCCATAATGCAATAAATATTGATATAGAAGCATGATGCAAAATGGACGTATCAACTCCCCCAATCTTAGACCTCGCTTGTCCTCAAGCGAAAGCCGATATCGAAAAATATGTCCACATGTTTAGAGATAGAGGTGCTGATAAAAATAAAATACGGACATGAGGGCATCATGATCATTATTATAACATCAACATATATATATATAGTCATATGATCTCTTATGCTAGAGTAACAATTCATTCACAATTTCAAGTATGAATCAGAAACTTCATTGAAAACTAACAAATTATAATCTCAGTCATTGGAGCAATTGCAATTTATCATAACACTGAAAAGAGTCAATATAAGAGCTCTTCAGCAAGTCCACATACTCAACTATTATTTAGTCTTTCACAATTGCTAACACTCATGCAATATTTATGGGTATGAAGTTTTAGACGGACACAGATATAGACAGGGGCTTATAGTTTTCCTCCCAACCTTTTACCTCAAGGGTAATGTCAATAATAATAGTTCATGAAAACTCACATCCAATTATCTATATATATCTGGATCTTTCCAACACATTATGCTTGCCAAAGGATAAAATGTAAAAAGGAAAGGTGAAGATCACCGTGACTCTTATATAAAGTAATAGACAAGAATAAAAGATAGGCCCTTCGCAGAGGGAAGCAGAGGTTGTCATGTGCTTTTATGGTTGGATGCACAAAATCTTAATGCAAAAGAACGTCACTTCATATTGCCACTTGTGATATGGACCTTTATTATGCAGTTCGTCGCTTTTATTTCTTCCACATCACAAGATCGTATAAAGCTTATTTTCTCCGCACTAATAGATCATACATATTTAGAGAGCAATTTTTATTGCTTGCAATGATGACAACTTACTTGAAGGATCTTACTCAATCCATAGGTAGATATGGTGGACTCTCATGGCAAAACTGGTTTTAAGGATATTTGGAAGCACAAGTACTATCTCTACTTGGTACTAAGAATTTGGCTAGCATGAGAGGGAAAGGCAAGCTCAACATGTTGGATGATCCAAGACAATATAATTTATTTCAGATGCAAGAAAACATAACCCATTAGGTTGTCTTCCTTGTCCAACATCAACTCTTTAGCATGTCATATTTTAATGAGTGCTCACAATCATAAAAGATGTCCAAGATAGTATATTTATATGTGAAAACCTCTCTTTCTTTTTTACTTCCTATTAATGAAAACAATGACCAAAACTATGTTTGTCAACTCTCAACAACTTTTATTCATCATACTCTTTATATGTGAAGTCATTACTCTCCATAAGATCCATATGATCTCTTTATTTCTTTTTATTCTTTCTCTTTTATTTTATTCCCTAAAGATCATAGTAAGATAATCAAGCCCTTGACTCAACACTAATCTTTATTATAAATAACTCACGGACTCGATTACATAGAAGGATCATAAAGCAAAACTCAAAACTAGATCATACTAAAATGTTATTCTGCTAGATCAAGATATAACCAAAAGGATCGAACTAAGAAAAATGGTAAAGGTAAAAGTGTGATGGTGATACGATACCGGCGCACTCCCCCAAGCTTGGCAGTTGCCAAGGGGAGTGCCCATACCCATGTGTTTATGTCTCCCTCTTCGAGGGTGGTGATGTGATATTATTGGCGATGATGCCCCTCAGGATACGATTCTCTTCCTCAAGCTTATTGACTTGTTGCTTGAGGTCCATTATTTCCTTATGGAGCTTGTCCGTGACGGTTAAAGCTCCTTTCACCCAAGGATGTTGCATAGCTGCGGGAGAACAAGTAACACTCTTTTTCATAATTTCACAAGAAAGAAATCTAGCATTGGAAGGGATGACTGAGTTTGGAATAGATGAGCTCTGTAGTTCCCCCCATCGTGAATCCAGCTCGGAAACGAGAAGTAACTTCTTCATACTATTCCATGGCATCTATCCTTTTCAAGTCAGCCTCCATCTGACTGCCTCTTGAGAAGACATCTTGCTCTAAATCTGCAGCAGAAACAACTCAAAACAAAAACATATGGTGTTTGCGTGATACGGTGGTCAAAACCTTCGGGAGATTATATAATGAATTTTTACCGACCAAAAGAAGTACCGTGCAAGAAAACGGAGTCCGGATGGCACACGAGGTGCCCACGAGGCAGGGGCGCGCCCTCCACCCTCGTGGAAGCCTCGTGTCCTTCTCGGACTACTTATTTTCCTATTTTCTTAAATATTCCAAAACGGAGAAAAATTGGCATTAGAACTGTTTTGGAGCCGGTTTACTTACCGTACCACGTACCTCTTCCTTATCGGAGTCTGGAACGTTCTGGAAAGTGTCCCTTATGTATTCCTCCGGGGTTACGGTTTCAATAACATTAGTTTCAACATTTATAGGATTACCTGAGATATAATGTTTGATTCTTTGACCGTTCACCACCCTTGGATTTGTGCCTTCAAAATTGTTGATTTTTATGGCACCAGAACGATAGACCTCCTCGATGACGTAAGGACCTTCCCATTTAGAGAGGAGTTTTCCTGCAAAAAATCTTAAACCAGAGTTGTATAGCAGAACATAATCACCTACATTAAACTCACGCTTTTGTATCCTTTTGTCATGCCATCTTTTAACTTTTTCTTTAAACAATTTGACATTCTCATAGGCCTGGGTTCTCCATTCATCAAGCGAGCTAATGTCAAATAGCCTCTTCTCACCGGCAAGTTTGAAGTCATAGTTGATCTCTTTAATGGCCCAATATGCCTTATGTTCTAGTTCAAGTGGTAAGTGACTGATACGTCTCCAACGTATCTATAATTTTTGATTGTTCCATGCTATTATATTATCTGTTTTGGATGTTTATGGGCTTCAGTATACACTTTTATATTATTTTTGGGACTAACCTATTAACTCAGAGCCCAGTGCCAGTTTCTGTTTTTTCCTTGTTTTAGAGTATCGCAGAAAAGGAAAATCAAACGGAGTCCAATTGACCTGAAACTTCACGGAACTTATTTTTGGACCAGAAGAAGCCCACGGAGTATCGGAGATGGACCAGGAGAGTCCCAGGCTGCCCACGAGGGTGGGGGGCGCGCCCACCCCCCTGGGTGCGCCCGCCTGCCTCGTGGACAGCTCGGAGATCCACCGACGTACTTCTTCCTCCTATATATACCCATATACCCTAAAAACTTCGAGGACGAGAATAGATTGGGAGTTCCGCCGCTAGAAGCCTCCGTAGCCACCGAAAACCAATCTAGACCCGTTCCGGCATCCTGCCAGAGGGGGAATCCCTCTCTGGTGGCCATCTTCATCATCCCGACGCTCACCATGATGAGGAGGGAGTAGTTCTCCCTCGGGGCTGAGGGTATGTACCAGTAGCTATGTGTTTGATCTCTCTCTCTCTCTCTCGTGTTCTTGAGGTGATACGATCTTAATGTATCACGAGCTTTGCTATTATAGTTGGATCTTATGATGTTTCTCCCCCTCTACTCTCTTGTAATGTATTGAGTTTTCCCTTTGAAGTTATCTTATCGGATTGAGTCTTTAAGGATTTGAGAACACTTGATGTATGTCTTGCACGTGCTTATCTGTGGTGACAATGGGATATTGTAACATCCTAAATTTTCAATTTGGAATGTTATACATAGATCATTCTTGCATATCATATTTTTTTTTGCATTTCGTCTCGCGATCCTCGAAATCCTAAGCAACTCAAGGACCCTCGGAGAGAGTTGGGGATTTTCCCGGTTTTCAAATTTGTTTTTTATCAAATTTTGAAATGAGGATTTTTGGTTTTAATTATTTTTCTCTCCGAAAATATTTCATACAAAAATATATGAGAGGAGATAATATGACTTCTCCAAGATAATTGAAATATTGGAGGAAAAATATTAACATCAAATATTTGTTTTATTTGGATTTTATTGCAATTTTGTTTGCATTAGAAAAATTGCATGTTTTTCAAAATTGCATTTTAGGGCCAAGAAAATGTTCATCTCGTTCTAAATATTTTATTTAGGCGGTGAAAATTTATTTTGGCATTTTTAGATTTTTATTTATTTTTCTAGTATTTTATTTCCATCGGCGGAATTATTTAAAAAAAAGTTCTCGCGCCCAACTGGGCCTAAGGCCAGCCGAGCCAGGCCACCGCTGCCGCCTCCTGCGCGCGCCGCCGCCGCCGCCGACTCGGACTTGGAGTCTGAGCCGGACTCTTCTCTGCCGCCGCGCCTTTCCCGCTCCTCCAAGACGCCGCCCCACCCCTTTATATACTGCCACCCCCGCCGCCCAAACCCCCACACCACCGCCGCCCGCAGCCGACGCCGCCGCCAAGCCCCGCCGCCCCGCGAGCCGCCGCCCGCCTCCGCCGCCACCCCCGCCTCGCTGGAGGTACCGCGCCGGTTCCGAGCCGCCGATTTTTTTAAAAAATCGTTCATTTTTTTAGAAAACTCTAGATTCTTTTTTTTCTCGGCTCGCTGGTTTTTTCGCTTCTTCTATTTAGCGGACATTCGTCCATACATTCGTTTTAACGAACGGTTCTTCGCCCGTTAGTTATAGCTAACGAACGCTCGTTCGTTAGTCAGTTCGTCAGTTTTCTTTTATCGGATTTATCTGCGATTATTCTCGATCGCGATTTCTGATCCGATCTTAGTTTCTGTTTATCTTTTCGCTTGTTAGTCGGAATCAGGTGATTCAAGCGCCTAGATTCTCGTCTCGAGACCCTCTTTCCGTTTAATCAATTTGAACAAGTTTTTGCTACTATAAAATTTGACCTAGGTCCAGATTAGTAAATGGATCTTGTTTCTTTCGCCGTTTGAGTTTCGTTGCTCCGTTTGATTTGATTCTTTTTGCTAACCGGAGTTCTTAAGTTGAACTTTCTGGTCAACCTCTTTTATTTGAGTTTTTCTTGCGCATTTATTTGCTTGTTGCTTATGTATGTTATTGTTTGTTTGCGATAGAACACCCGGAGTGCGAAGCGTGCTACTACGAGTCTCTAGGTTTTGCAGATCGTCAGCAAGGCAAGTAACACTTTGATCATATCCCTTTATCACCCAGTTTTTCTGCATTAGTACCAATCCTCAAACATTGCATGATTAGGATGTCATTTAACTTGTGGGTTGGGAAGTAGTTGTTGAGGTAGAACCTATTACCCTGTTACATTCAAACCCTTGGGAGTTACTTCTACGCGTTGCTTATATTGCTATGCTATGCTCGTAGACGTGGTTTGGGTGAGTGAAATCCATGACAGATGTGATATTGATAATTAATGGTTCAACTTAAGGTGGCAACTTAAATACACATCTGGGTGGATTGAGGCACCTGGAGTACCCAGTGTTGCCTGTATTTTTGGAAATCCCGGCGTAACCGTGTGATCTTCCTATGGACCGCCACCTAGGCTCAAAGGGAACTGAGATATTTTCATGCTAGAAACTTCGGTGTGCAGCCACAAGCTATTATGGGCTCTCGCATAGTTGAGTAAGTTACGTGAAGCTCTTGAAGAGGCAGATCAGCAGGTAGTGGGATGTAGGTTTGGTATGGTCTGTCCGGAGTAGAGAGCTAATGTTTCTGAAAGACTGTGTCTCGGTCATCCGTTTCTCAAACACCATGTAGTGCAAGAAATCCAACGGAGGAGATCGAGTCTTGTGGGGAGAAGTGCGCAAACCTCTGCAGAGTGTGTAAACTAATCATGGTAAGCCGTGTCCCCGGTTATGGAAGAATCTTGAGTATCTAGTACTTGGGTTATCACATGTATCTCATCACTCTTAATTAATACTGTTGGGTTGTTAACCACTTTAATTGGGATTGAGTTGGAGGAACCTTCTCAATGTTTGTTCAACTACCATGATAGTTAAATTAAACTCTATTCCTTTGTTGTAGGGAAAAATTGGCTTTTCGCAAAAACTATAACCATAGAGCTTTCCACCAGCCAAATATGCATGTAGTGATAGCATTATTCTGTTCTTGCTCTAATGTGTTACTTTGCCAGCATATTCCATGTGCTGACCCGTTTTCGGGCTGCAACATATTATGTTGCAGACTTGACCATCTGAGGTCGGGTCGCTACAGATATCATGTGATCCACTTGATGTATGTTTTGGTGATCAACTTGCGGGTTCCACCCATGAACCTATGCATAGGGGTTGGCACATGTTTTCGTCTTGACTCTCCGGTAGAAACTTTGGGGCACTCTTTGAAGTACTTTGTGTTGGTTGAATAGATGAATCTGAGATTGTGTGATGCATATCGTATAATCATACCCATGGATACTTGAGGTGACATTGGAGTATCTAGGTGACATTAGGGTTTTGGTTGATTTGTGTCTTAAGCTGTTATTCTAGTACGAACTCTATGATAGATTGAACGGAAAGAATAGCTTTGTGTTATTTTACTACGGACTCTTGAATAGATCGATCAGAAAGGATAACTTTGAGGTGGTTTCGTACCGTACAATAATCTCTTCATTTGTTCTCCGCTATTAGTGACTTTGGAGTGACTCTTTGTTGCATGTTGAGGGGAAGTTATATGATCTAATTATGTTATTATTGTTGAGAGAACTTGCACTAGTGAAAGTATGAACCCTAGGCCTTGTTTCAACGCATTGCAATACCATTTACGCTCACTTTTATCATTAGTTACCTTGCTGTTTTTATATTTTCAGATTATAAAAACCTCTATCTACCATCTATATTGAACTTGTATCAACATCTCTTCGCCGAACTAGTGCACCTACACAATTTACCATTGTATTGGGTGTGTTGGGGACACAAGAGACTCTTTGTTATTTGGTTGCAGGGATGCTTGAGAGAGACCATCTTCATCCTACGCCTCCTACGGATTGATAAACCTTAGGTCATCCATTTGAGGGAAATTTGCTACTATCCTACAAACATCTGCACTTGGAGGCCCAACAACGTCTACAAGAAGGTTGTGTAGTAGACATCAGTGACATGCCTTTCTATAAACCATTTTATACGGAGACATACCCATAGGATTTTTGTATGCGGTTCTATAGGCCCATAATGCATCATCAAGTTTCTTGGACCAATTCTTCCTAGATCTATTAACAGTCTTTTGCAAAATTAATTTAAGCTCTCTATTACTCAATTCTATTTGACCACTAGATTGTGGGTGATAAGGAGATGCAATTCTATGGTTAACATCATACTTAACAAGCATTTTACGAAAAGCACCATGAATAAAATGTGAACCACCATCAGTCATTAAGTATCTAGGGACTCCAAACCTCGGAAAAATAACTTCTTTAAGCATCTTAATAGAGGTGTTATGATCAGCACTACTAGTTGGAATAGCTTCTACCCACTTAGTAACGTAATCAACATCAACTAAATATGTGTATACCCATTAGAGAAAGGAAACGGTCCCATATAATCAAATCCCTAAACATCAAATGGTTCGATGAAAAGTGAATAATTCATAGGCATTTCTTGACGTCTACTAATATTACCAATTCTTTGACATTCATCACAGGACAAAACAAACTTACGGGCATCCTTGAAGAGAGTAGGCCAATAAAAACCGAATTGCAATACCTTATGTGCAGTTCTATCTCCAGCATGGTGTCCTCCTTAGGCCTCGGAGTGACACTTGCATAGGATATGTTCCTATTCATGCTTGGGTACACAATGTCTAGTAACAACATCGACTCCTTCTTTATTAAGATGTGGGTCATCCCAGAAGTAATGTCTTAAATCATAGAAGAACTTTTTCTTTTGCTGGTATGTGAAATTAGGTGGTATAAACTTAGGAACAATAGAATTAGCATAATCAGCATACCATGGAGCAGTACGAGAAGCATTTATCACAGCTAACTGTTCATTAGGAAAGCTGTCATCAATAGGTAGTGGGTCATCAAGAACATTCTCTAACCTAGACAAGTTGTCTGCAACGGGGTTCTCAGCTCCCTTTCTATCAATAATATGCAAATCAAATTCTTGTAGCAAGAGAACCCATCTAATAAGTCTAGGTTTAGCATCTTTCTTTTCCATAAGATATTTAAGAGCAACATGATCAGTGTGAACAGTTACTTTAGAATCAACAATATAAGGTCTGAACTTATCACATGCAAATACAACTGCTAAAAATTCTTTTTCAGTAGTAGCATAGTTTCTCTGAGCACTGTCTAGAGTTTTACTAGCATATTGAATAACATTTAATTTCTTATCAACTCTTTGTCCTAGAACAACCCCTACAGCATAATCACTAGCATCACACATGATTTCAAATGGTAAATTCCAATCAGATGGCTGAACAATAGGTGCAGAAATCAAAGCTTTCTTAAGTATTTCAAATGCTTCTACACAATCATCATCAAAGACAAAAGGAACATCTTTTTGTAAGAGATTAGTCAGAGGCCAAGAAATTTTAGAGAAGTCCTTAATGAACCTCCTATAAAAACCGGCATGACCAAGGAAACTTATTGTACCTTTAATGTCCTTAGGACACGACATCTTTTCAATAGCGTCAACCTTAGCTTTATCAACTTCAGTACCTCTTTCAGAAATTTTATGCCCCAAGACAATACCTTCATTAACCATAAAGTGACACTTCTCCCAATTCAAGACAAGATTAGTTTCTTCACATCTCTGCAAAACTCGATCAAGTTTGCTTAAGAAATCATCAAAAGAAGTTATGTAAACGGAGAAATCATCCATGAAAATCTCAACGATCTTTTCACAAAAGTCAGAGAATATAGCAGCCATACATCTTTGAAAGTTAGCAGGTGCATTGCATAAACCAAAAGGCATACGTCTATAAGCAAAGGTACCGAAAGGGCAAGTAAAAGTTGTCTTTTCTTGATCCTCTTTTGACACAGGTATTTGAGAGAAACCAGAATAACCATCTAGAAAGCAAAAATGTGTATGTTCGGATAATCTTTCTAGCATTTGATCAATAAAAGGTAAAGGGTAATGATCCTTTTTAGTAGCTTTATTTAATTTGCGGAAATCAATTACCATTCTATAACCTGTAACAATTCTTTGTGGGATCAATTCATCTTTATTATTAGGAACAACAGTAATGCCTCCCTTCTTAGGGACACAATGGATAGGACTTACCCACTGACTATCAGCAACGGGGTAAATTATACCTGCCTCCAGAAGCTTTAGTATTCCTTTTCTTACCACTTCTTTCATCATAGGATTTAACCGTCGTTGGTGATCAACAACCGGTTTCGCGTCTTTCTCCAATTTTTTTGTGCTGGCAGAGAGTGGGACTAATGCCCTTAAGATCATCAAGAGTATGTCCAATAGCAGCACGGTGCTTCTTCAGAGTTTTCAATAATTTCTTTTCTTCATGCTCTGAAAGGTTAGCACTAATAATAATAGGATATATATCTTTTTCATCAAGATAAGCATATTTAAGAGTATCAGGTAAAGGTTTAAGCTCAAACACGGGATCACCCTTAGGTGGAGGAGGATCCCCTAGGATTTCAACAGGCAAGTTGTGTTTCAAAATAGGTCCCTGTTTAAAGAATACTTCATCTATTTCCCTTCTTTCATTCATAAACATATCATTTTCATGGTCTAGCAAATATTGTTCTAAAGGATCACTAGGAGGCACGGCAATAGAAGCAAGACCAATAATTTCATATTTACTAAGCAATTCTTTATCATGGGGTTGTCTACGAAATTTAGCAAAATTAAATTTATGAGACATATCCCCTAAACCAACAGAAACAATATCCTTATTGCAGTCTATCTTAGCATTAACAGTATTCAAGAAGGGTCTACCAAATATAATGGGACAGAAGGTATCTTGTGGGGAACCAAGAACAAGAAAATCAACAGGATATTTAACCTTCCCACACAAGACTTCAACATCTCTAACAATCCCAACCGGTGAAATAGTATCTCTATTGTCAAGCTTAATGGTAACATCAATTTCCTCTATCTCAGCAGGTGCAATGTCATGCATAATTTCTTTATATAGGGAATGAGGTATTGCACTTGCACTAGCACCCATATCACATAAGCCATGATAGCAATGATCTCCTATTTTAACAGAAATAACAGGCATGCGTACAACAGGTCTATGTTTATTTTTAGTATCGGGTCTAGCTATTCTAGCAGCTTCATCACAGAAATAAATAACATGCACATCAATATTATCAGCCAAGAGATCTTTAACCATAGCAACACTAGGTTCAACTTTAATTTGCTCAGAGGGAGTAGGTGTTCTAGTGTTACTCTTACGAACCACAATTGAAGCTTTAGCACTGATCCTTTATTCTAACAAGGAAAGGTGGTTTCTCAATATAAGCAGTAGGAACAACATGATCATTATAAGTGATAATTTTTTCTTCAACTTTAATAGGTTCAACTACTTTTACTTCAATGGGAGGATTATATTTAAACCACTTCTCCTTAGGGAGATCAACATGAGTAGCAAAGGATTCACAGAAAGAAGCTACTATCTCAGAGTCATGTCCATATTTAGTGATAAATTCACGGAAAGCATCGGTATCCATAAAAGATTTAACACAATCAAACTTAGGTGTTATACCTAACTCCTTACCTTCGTCGTCCCAATCTTCAGAGTTGCGTTTAATTCTTTCCAATAAATCCCATTTGAATTCAATAGTCTTCATCATAAAAGAGTCAGTACAAGAAGTATCAAGCATGGGGCGATTATCGAGAGAAAGTCGAGCATAAAATTTTTGAATAATAATTTCTCTTGAGAGATCATGATTGGGGCATGAATATAACATTGACTTAAGCCTCCCCCAAGCTTGAGTGATGCTTTCTCCTTCATGAGGCCAAAAATTATATATATATATAATTACGATCATGGTGAACAAGATGCATAGGATAAAACTTTTGATGAAATTCCAATTTCAATCGGTTGTAGTTCCATGATCCCATATCATCACATAGCCTAAACCATGTCAATGCCTCTCCCTTCAAGGATAAAGGGAAGACCTTCTTGTTGATAACATCCTCGGGCATACATGCAAGCTTAAATAATCCACAAACTTCATCCACATAGATTAGGTGCAAATTGGGATGCAATGTTCCATCTCCTGTAAAAGGATTAGCTAGTAGTTTCTCTATCATACCCGAAGGAATTTCAAAGTAAACATTTTCAGTAGGTTAAGTAGGTTGAGGAGCAACTCTTTGCTCTACTGGTCGGGGTGAACATACCCCGAACAAGCCCCTCAAAGGATTATGTTCCATAGTAACAAGTGACAGTAAATTTCAGCACACTATATAAATTTTTCCTTAACAAATTCCACCTACCAAAGGCGCTTCACTCCCCGGCAACGGCGCCAGAAAAGAGTCTTGATGACCCACAAGTGTAGGGGATCTATCGTAGCCTTTTCGATAAGTAAGAGTGTCGAACCCAACGAGCAGTAGAAGTAAATGATAAGCGGTTTTCAGCAAGGTGTTTTCTGCAAGCACTGAAATTATTGGTAACAGATAGTTTTGTGATAAGGTAATTTATAACGGGTAACAAGTAATGAAAAAAAATAAGGTGCAGCAAGATGGCCCAATCATTTTTGTAGCAAAGGACAAGTGAAAGGATCGAGAAGAGGTGTCTAGAGGGGGGTGATTAGACACTAAGTGCTAAAAGTTGGAGTTTTTAATTTTCTTAAGTTGAAGTGGAGTTTAGGCACAAGTTTAACAAACACAATACATATCAAGCAAGCATGCAAAGAGTATATGAGCAGCGGAAAGTAAAGCATGCAACTTGCAAGAATATAAAGAGATGGGATTGGAAGATTCAAACGCAATTGGAGACACGGATGTTTTTGTCGTAGTTCCGATAGTTGGTGCTATTGTACATCCACGTTGATGGAGACTTCAACCCATGAAGGGTAATGGTTGCGCAAGTCCACGGAGGGATCCACCCACAAAGGGTCCACGAAGAAGCAACCTTGTCTATCCCACCATGGCCATCGCCCACGAAGGACTTGCCTCACTAGCGGTAGATCTTCACGAAGTAGGCAATATCCTTGCGCTTACAAACTCCTTGGTTCAACTCCACAATCTTGTCGAAGGCTCCCAAGTGACACCTAGCCAATCTAGGAGACACCACTCTCCAAGAAGTAACAAATGGTGTGTTGATGATGAACACCTTGCTCTTGTGCTTCAAATGATAGTCTCCCCAACACTCAACTCTCTCTCACGGGATTTGGATTTGGTGGAAAGAAGATTTGAGTGGAAAGCAACTTGGGGAAGGCTAGAGATCAAGATTCATATGGTAGGAATGGAATATCTTGGTCTCAACACAAGTGTAGGTGGTTCTCTCTCAGAAAAAGTAAGTTGGAAGTGTAGGTTCGTTCTGATGGCTCTCTGCACAAATGAAGAGGTGGTGGAGGGGTATATATAGCCTCCACACAAAATCTAACCGTTACACATAACTTCCCAAACTCGGTGGGACCGAATGGTTAAACTCGGTCGGACCAATTCAGCAAAGCTAGTGACCGTTAGGATTTTCGGTGGGACCTACATGCAACTCGGTAGGACCGATATGATTAGGGTTAGGGCATAACGTAATCTCGGTGAGACCGATTACACAAACTCGATGAGACCGTTTTTGGTAATAAGCTAACCAGAGAGTTGGTCACGTAAACTCGGTGGGACCGATCTCTCATTTCGGTGAGACCGAAACGTTATGAAGGGAAAACAGAGAGTTTACATTGCAATCTCGGTGGGACCAATCGCAAGTTTCGGTGAGACCGAAAGTATTGCAATAGGAAACAGAGAGTTTGAAATCCCATCTCGGTGAGACCGAGATCCCTATCGGTGAGACCGATTTGCCTAGGGTTTGTGGCAGTGGCTATGACATTTGAAACTCGGTGGCGCCGGATAGGAAGAATCGGTGGGGGCGAGTTTGACTTTTGGTTTAGGTCATATGTGGATGTGAGAAAGTAGTTGAGGGCTTTGGAGCATATCACTAAGCATTTGAGCAAGAGCCTCATTAAGCAACACCTCATCCCTCCTTGATAGTATTGGCTTTTCCTATTGACTCAATGTGATCTTGGATCACTAAAATAGAAAATGTAGAGTCTTGAGCTTTGAGCTTGAGCCAATCCTTTGTCCTTAGCATTTTGAAGGGGTTTCACATCCTCTAGTCCATGCCACTTCACTATTGAACTTATCTGAAACATATTAGATAAAAATGTTAGTCCAACAGGAGATATGTTGACATTAATTACGAAAACCACCTAGGGAGCACTTGTGCTTTCAATCTCCCCCTTTTTGGTAATTGATGACAACATACATCAATGCTTTAGATCAAGATATTAAGAGTAGTAAGTAATGCTTTGGAAAGACATGTAACTTGCATAGGCTCCCCCTACATGTACGCAATCAGGTGAATATGAAATATAGGAGCATGTGAATGCATAAACATGACAGAGTAAGCAATGTGTTACATGTATCTTGGCTATATGCATCAGAGCAAATGATGAAAATATGAGAAATGTACCTTCATGCTCATGAGTCCTTCTTGCAAACAGTATGTACATCAGCAAGAAATTCACATTCACATGACTGTGATGCATATACTTACCTTGTGGTCTTGAGTTGGCTTAGGATGGGATGAACCTGCGTAAACAAAGTTAGATAACACAGATACACCTACTGGCCAAAGCAAACAAGAGAGACCACAAGAGTACCAAGACTGGGATGACATGTAGAGTGAGTACTAAGTACCACATTGGATAAGACATATCCCCAAAGGTAAAGATATGCAATATATTCAAGGATCTCCTTCCCTTAGATGTCTTGCTCCCCCTGAATCTAACATGGGATATTGGGAGAAGATAGGGAACATAAAATCAGGGCAAAATCATAGCTCAAAGGAAATAAACAGAGCTAATGCAATCGAGCAAATATGAACGTGTATTTCCCCTCTTGAAGACATGTGACTTCTCTCCTCTTGAACACCAAGCATCTGGGGTCTCTTTCTTCCCTAGAGTATTCTCTCCCCCTATAGATATGATTAAGATTTGATGTGATGATCTCTCTCTCCCCCTTTGACATCAATTTCCAAGAAGGGTTCTTCTGGATTTTTTGTCATGATGGGTTTGGTCCTTGAGTCACACAACAAAGCAGCAATTTGAGTAGGATGCTGGTCGAGGACAAGATTCATTGAGTGAAGCTGGATCAAAAAGAATTCAGAAACAAGTGGCAAGATGTTTTTCCTGCAGTGAAATTGGTAGCACCGAGTTTGGTGCTTCAGTGGCACCGAAAGGGTTCGGTTGGACCAAAGTAAACAGCCCGGTGTGACCGAGTTCATCGCAGAGAAAACACTTGTCACCTCAGCTCACTAGACAAGTAAGATCTCACAAGGATTTGCAAGGAATTTAATGCAGAAAATGCAGAACAGAAAATAAAAGAGAAGAAACTAAAAAGAATCTAGATGAAGTTTTTTTTGAAGAGGGAAACAAGTATGCATGAGACAAATGCAAGAGCACAGAAAAGAACACAAGAGAACTTCATCTAGAATTGGGCGGTGACAAAGTCACCTATGTTAGAGTATATTGACTTAGGAGTCAAGTGAGATCACTTGATCTTTGGTCATACTCATCGTTTAAGCTCAAAATGGGGTTACCATTTTTTGTTAAAGCATCTTGATGTATTTACATCTTGTTGAGTTGCTTTATCCCATGACTTGGAGTAAAGCTTCTCTAAGATGGAATAACATACCTTGGGTGGTCGTGTTGATCATGATCATGTAATTGAATTTATGTGGGTTGCTCAAGGTTGATGTAGCTCATCAAGAGTTGAGAGCATCACTTGAAGTTTGAGTTCATCTACCTACATGGGTTAGTTTTTGCAAGGAAGAGCACTCGTGTATCCAAAATGACAATCATGATAGAATTTGTCAAAGGATATGTTTGAATGGTTGCGTGCTTCCTTGTCTTCATCCACCATTGTGTAGCGACTTGGTGATATAGAAATTGCTCAAGATGTGAGTGAGTTGCAATCTCATAGATTTCGATTCATCCAGGTACCTACACGGGTTAGATAGCATGCAAGGTGCAAATATATCCAAGACATAAGATAGTCAACATAAGAGAAATATCAAGCATTAGTCATAGGCTCATGCCTTGCATGTATTAAATGGAGTTCCTACTCCAAGTTTGAAGCATCAATGATGTTCAATTCACCTCTTAACCTGCAAAACACTTTCTCATCAAGTGGTTTGGTAAATATATCCGCCAATTGCTTATCAGTGCAAACATGCTTAAGATTAATGTCCCCATTGGCAACATGATCTCGAATGAAATGATGACGAACTTCAATATGCTTAGTTTGAGAATGTTGCACGGGATTGTGAGCAATCTTAATGGCACTTTCATTGTCACAACGTAATGGAACATGTTTCACATATATCCCATAATCTTTAAGAGTTTGGGTCATCCATAGTAATTGAGCACAACATGATCCAGCGGCAATGTATTCCGCTTTGGCGGTGGATAAGGATACCGAGTTTCGTTTCTTGGAAGATCAAGACACAAGAGATCTACCAATAAATTGACAAGTACCCGAAGTGGACTTTCTATCAACCTTGTCACAAGCATAGTCCGAATCGAAGTAGCTAACAAGATCAAAGGAAGCCCTTTTTGGATACCAAATGCCAAAGTTTGGTGTATGGATTAAGTATCTCACTATCCTTTTCACGTCCTTAAGATGACATTCTTTAGGAGCGGCTTGATATCGTGCACACATGCACACACTTAGCATAATATCGGGACGTGAAGCACATAGATATAACAATGAACCAATCATAGAGTGATAAACCTTTTGATCAACCGGTTCACCATCTTTGGTTAAATCAAGATGTCCACTAGTAGGCATGGGTGTAGTCATACCTTTGCATTCTTGCATATTGAACTTCTTGAATAAGTCCTTGGTGTACTTCGTTTGAGAGACAAAAGTACCCTCCTTAGTTTGCTTGATTTTCAAACCAAGAAAGAATTTGAGTTCACTCATCATCGACATCTCAAACTTCTCCAACATTAGCTTTCCAAACTTTTCACTTCGACTTGAGTGTAGCCTTGGGCGACGAGACGTGCTTTGTTGCGAACTACTTGTCCATCTTCATATTGCTTGTGGCGAAACACCCATTTGGTACCGATGATGTTGTGGTTGTTGTCGGGCTTCTCAACTAATGTACAAACTTGATTTCTCTCAAAGTTGTGTAGCTCTTCATGCATGGCATTTATCCAATCCGGATCTTCCAAAGCTTCTTCAACCTTCATAGGTTCAATGCTAGAGATGAATGAATAGTGTTCACAAAAGTTAGCTAAACGAGTCTTTGAGCGAGTGATTCTCCCGGTTTGGATATCATTATAGATTTGCTCGACGGGATGATCTTTAGCAATTCTTGCTCGAACTCGTGAAAGCTTTTGGTTGGATCTTGGTTGAACATCTTCTTCATCCTGTTCTTCTTCTTGGCCTTCTTCGTTGTTGACGTTGTCATTCTCTTGTCGTGGTGGATAAGGAGGTTGTTTGTGTTCATCTTGTTGCACTTCCTCGTTTTCTTCATCTTGGTGTGTCCCACTTGTGGATGCTTCTGTATCAACTCTTGGTTCACCTTGTCGTGAGGTAGAAGCTTCCACTTGGATGGACGAGGTACTCTCCTTCACCTTCGTTGGACGAATCTTGCCAATAGACAAGTCTTGGATTGCTTCCGAAGGGTCTTTGTCTCCTACATCAACTAGCAATTGCTCTTCTTGCGAGCCATTAGATTCATCAAACTTCACATCTACCGTCTCTTCAAACTTTCAGGTGAAATTGTTGTAGAAATGGTATGTGTGAGAGTTTGATCCATAACCAAGTAGGAAACCTTCATGAGACTTAGGAGCAAATTTAGAACGACGATGTTTATCAAGAATGTAGCACTTTGAGCCGAATACTCGAAAGTATCCAACTTGTGGTTTGTTACCGGCGAGGAGCTCGTATGCCGTCTTGCCGAGTATCTTGTGAAGATACAAGCGATTTGTTGCATGACAAGCTGTCTCAACCGCTTCCGCCCAAAAGTGATTTGCCGTCTTGTACTCATCAAGCATCATTCTTGCCATTTTGATGAGTGTCCGGTTCTTCCTCTCAATAACTCCATTTTGTTGAGGTGTGTACGTAGCCGAGAACTCATGTGAAATCCTTTTTTCGTCAAGAAAGGTGTCCACATTTGCGTTCTTGAACTCTGTTCCGTTGTCGCCGTGAACCTTCTTGATTTTCACTTCAAATTGATTTTGGGCCTTCATAGCGAAGTTTTTGAAGATCTTTTGGACCTGCAATTTATCATCGAGAAAGAGCACCCACGTAAATCTTGAAAAATCATCAACTATAACTAGACCAAAATAATTTCCACTGAGACTTTTGTAAGCGTTAGGACCAAAAAGATCCATGTGAAGTAGCTCGAGTGGTCTTCTCGTGGTCATGATGTTCTTCACGGGATGCCTTCCTCCAACCTATTTACCTGCTTGACAAGCACTGCAAAGTCTGTCCTTATCAAATATGACATCGTTAACGCCAAGGATATGATTTTCTTTAATAAGCTTGTCAAGGTTTCGCATACCAACATGACCTAATCATCTATGCCATAACCAACCTTTAGAGGATTTAGCAATTAAGCAAGTTCTAGGTTGAGCCTTTTTAGTGAAATCAACAATGGAAAGATCACCTCTGCGTATACCGGTAAAGACTATTTTATGATTATCTCTATGAAACACTTGGCAATCTACTTCAGTGAATAGGACATTGAAACCGAAATCAGCAAGTCTAGATACTGAAAGTAAATTGTAGCCAAGAGATTCAACGAGCATGACATTTTGTATGGAGCTATCATGTGAGATGGCCACCTTACCGAGGCCAACCACCTTACCCTTTGAGTTATCACCAAAGGTGACATATTTTCGAGGGCCGTCGTTTTCAGCAAGCTCACGAAACATATCTTTATCTCCAGTCATATGATCAGTACATCCACTATCAAGGACCCATTCCTTTCCTCCAGCCATGTAGCCGCGAAGATTTGCCATAAGGCCAAAGTGTCTCATTGCATCATTAAGATCATAGTCACTGTCATCCTCATCCTCATCAGAGTATCCATGTTCAACATCATCTTGTGATCGATCAATTCCTAGAGAGGGTAATTCATTAGAGAAATGTTCATTTCTATAGTTATCTTTATGAATTCTAATAGCTCTGGAAATGATATTGCTAATGATTCCAACATCTCCTTTGGCACTCATAAGATTAGTGAGCTCAAATAAGCAGTCACCAAATTTGGGATCATTCGAATTCATCTTAATCAAGGCAATGGATTTATGGAGAAATTCATCTAGATCTTTCAAGGAATAATTTGGAAAGAGTTCCTCAAAAAATTTCCATATGGTGTAGGCACACTTAAGAGTAGGCAAACATCCAATCAAGTTTCTAGGCAAGCCTCTAGTGATAAGATTAACAGTTCTAAGATTGCGAATCATGTCAATTGACTCATCAAGGGTAGGATGCATGGGATCAACATGAGGTGCACAAGGGTTAGCAATATACTTGCTCAAATGATATTCATTGAAAATCTCAAGCATTTCATTTTTCCACTCATGAAAATATTCTCCATCAAGAATAGGCACTCTATGTCTAAGACTCCCCAAAGTAGACTCATCCATCTTCCTCCAATGGTGTTTAAACCAAGGCAATTGAGACCAAAGCTCTGATACCAATTGAAAGGATCGAGAACAGGTGTCTAGAGGGGGGTGATTAGACACTAAGTGCTAAAAGTTGCAGTTTTTAATTTTCTTAAGTTGAAGTGGAGTTTAGGCACAAGTTTAACAAACACAATACATATCAAGCAAGCATGCAAAGAGTATATGAGCAGCGGAAAGTAAAGCATGCAACTTGCAAGAATGTAAAGAGATGGGATTGGAAGATTCAAACGCAATTGGAGACACGGATGTTTTTGTCGTGGTTCTGATAGGTGGTGCTATCGTACATCCACGTTAATGGAGACTTCAACCCATGAAGGGTAACGGTTGCGCGAGTCCACGGAGGGCTCCACCCATGAAGGGTCCACGAAGAAGCAACCTTGTCTATCCCACCATGGCCATCGCTCACGAAGGACTTGCCTCACTAGCAGTAGATCTTCACGAAGTAGGCGATCTCCTTGCCCTTACAAACTCCTTGGTTCAACTCCACAATCTTGTCAGAGGCTCCCAAGTGACACCTAGCCAATCTAGGAGACACCACTCTCCAAGAAGTAACAAATGGTGTGTTGATGATGAACTCCTTGCTCTTGTGCTTCAAGTGATAGTCTCCCCAACACTCAACTCTCTCTCACAGGATTTGGATTTGGTGAAAAGAAGATTTGAGTGGAAAGCAACTTGGGGAAGGCTAGAGATTAAGACTCATATGGTAGGAATGGAATATCTTGGTCTCAACACAAGTGTAGGTGGTTCTCTCTCAGAAAAAGTAAGTTGGAAGTGTAGGTTCATTCTGATGGCTCTCTCCACAAATCAAGAGGTGGTGGAGGGGTATATATAGCCTCCACACAAAATCTAACCGTTACACATAACTTCCCAAACTCGGTGGGACCGAATGGTTAAACTCGGTCGAACCAATTGAGCAAATCTAGTGACCGTTAGGATTTTCGATGGGACCGACATGCAACTCGGTAGGACCGATATGATTAGGGTTAGGGCATAATGTAATCTCGGTGAGACCAATTACACAAACTCGATGAGACCGTTTTTGGTAATAAGCTAACCAGAGAGTTGGTCACGTAAACTCGGTGGGACCGATCTCTCATTTCGGTGAGACCGAAACGTTACGAAGGGAAAACAGAGAGTTTACATTGCAATCTCGGTGGGACCAATCGCAAGTTTCGGTGAGACCGAAAGTATTGCAATAGGAAACAGAGAGTTTGAAATCCCATCTCGGTGAGACCGAGATCCCTATCGGTGAGACCGATTTGCCTAGGGTTTGTGGCAGTGGCTATGACATTTGAAACTCGGCGGCGCCGGATAGGAAGAATCGGTGGGGGCGAGTTTGACTTTTGGTTTAGGTCATATGTGGATGTGAGAAAGTAGTTGAGGGCTTTGGAGCATATCACTAAGCATTTGAGCAAGAGCCTCATTAAGCAACACCTCATCCCTCCTTGATAGTATTGGCTTTTCCTATTGACTCAATGTGATCTTGGATCACTAAAATAGAAAATGTAGAGTCTTGAGCTTTGAGCTTGAGCCAATCCTTTGTCCTTAGCATTTTGAAGGGGTTTCACATCCTCTAGTCCATGCCACTTCACTTTTGAACTTATCTGAAACAAACTAGATAAAAATGTTAGTCCAACAAGAGATATGTTGACATTAATTACCAAAACCACCTAGGGAGCACTTGTGCTTTCAACAAGCCTGGACAAACTCTTATATAAAGGAAAGCACTCCCGAGGACACATGGGAATTATCGTCAAGCTAGTTTTCATCACGTTCATATGATTCGCGTTCGGTACTTTGATAATTTGATATGTGGGGGGACCGGTGCTTGGGTACTGCCCTTACTTGGACAAGCATCCCACTTATGATTAACCCCTATTGCAAGCATCCACAACTACAACAGAAGTATTAAGGTAAACCTAACCATAGCATGAAACATATGGATCCAAATCAGCCCCTTACATAGGATTTAGGAACACGTAATTTATGCATAGTGACGCTAATCAACTAGCATAGGCTCAAGTTTTATTGCTCACAAAATCACTATGCATAGTGACACTAAATATAAAAACACAAAAACAAGTAACACACAAAAATAGAGGCTAGATAGATTATTTAGGAACAAGTAACACTAACTAAAACATAAAAACTCAATCATAACAGAGGCTAGATAGATTATTTATTACTAAACAGGAGCAAAAAGCAAGGAACAAAAATAAAGTTGGGTTGCCTCCCAACAAGTGCTATCGTTTAACGCCCCTAGCTAGGCATGATGATTTCAATGATGCTGACATAAAAGATAAGAATTGAAACACAAAGAGAGCATCATGAAGCATATGACTAGCACATTTAAGTCTGACACACTTCCTATGCATAGTGATTTTGTGATCAAACAATTTATGGGAGCAATAATCAACTAGCATAGGAAGGTAAAACAAGCATAACTTCAAGATTTTCAACACATAGAGAGGAAACTTGATATTATTGCAATATGTAGAAGCATATGTTCCTCTCCCATTATAATTTTCAGTAGCATCATGAATGAATTCAACAATATAACCATCACATAAAGCAATATTTTCATGATCCATAAGCATAGAAAATTTACTACTCTCCACGTAAGCAAAATTCTTCTCATTCGGAATAGTGGGAGTATCATAAGAAACTCGAATACTATAAATTGTTTCCACATTAAAAGTGTAATGTTCAGAAAAAGGTTAATCATAATTATGACAAGTTTTATAAATATAATCATTACTACTTTTTATAACATAAGTGTCATCACAATAATCATCATAAGTAGCAACTTTGTTCTCATCAAAATCAATTGAAACCTCTTCAATCATTACTAAGTAAACTCATGACCTCTCCAAATCCACCTTTATCATTATAATAAGATACAACACCCACCAAAATAGTGGGATAATTATTATCTAAAGTTGACACTCTTCCAAACCCACTTTCATAAATATTGCAATTAGCATAAATAGGGAGGCATGCTATCATCATAGTAATTTTGCACATCAAAACTTGGGGACTAAAAATATCATCTTCATTAAACATAGCATCCCCAAGCTTGGGACAAACATTAATTGCAGCAAATAAATTCTCAAACATGTCATTCTCATCAAACATAGCATCACCAAGCTTGTGGCTTTGCATATCATAAGCATAATCACTCTCATAATTAATAGTATGAATAGCACCAATAGTATAGCAATTATTATCATCAAAATTTTCTATGTTGGTGCCAAAAAGATTCTCAAGATTGTAACAAGCATCATTACATTCCCAATCATAATCATCACAATGAGTAATAGGCATAACAAAATCATCCTCAATAGTTTCTTCGGACATTGTACCGTAAGACAAAGAATCACTATCATCGTCAAGCATACCATCTTCCACATTTATTTTTGATTCATTCTGATGAGGCATAACAATAATAGGAGCAACATCATTTGGGAGGGATGCCTTTTTACCTTTGCTTCTCCGTCTTTTCTTTTTCGTCTCAACATCATGTGTGGGTTTAATCAAATTTTTGGAGCTCCTTATTGATGAGATTGGTTGCATAGGAAGCTCATTCTCGTAACCTGTTTCATCACGAGAGACAATAGGAGGGAAAGTGGAGAGCTTTACCCTCTCATTAGTATTTCTTTTATATTCTATTGGTTTTCCCATTTTCTATAGTTGGCAATATAAACATTCTCATTGCAATTTACCACACAAAACATATAGATATTTTAAAGAGTAGTTTCAGCATGGTCGGTGAATATGAATGCTTTGAACCAACTACTTTTATGTGACAACTCTTCACACCCCAAAAATAAACAAAGTTCATTATAAAGTTCAAGGGTTATCGAGTTATTGCAATATTTGGCCACAATTCGATCATGAAAATTATGCATTGAAAATTAAGATGACCAACTCTATTGCAAAGTTCACAAGTAATGGGATGAAGAGAGAATAATTTTGTAGCAAATTTATCTATCACCTTAAGCCACCGATTGATTTCATCATGTTTGTGCTTCTTACAAAATCTATCATCCCTATAAGGCATGTCTTCACAAACTCCATTCACTCCACAAAAATTGACATGCTTATAAGAAACACCTTTATCATGACTAGTGAAATCATCATTAGTATCATGAATATTCATAGCAAGCACACTAACAACGTTGCAACCATGTTTATCATTCAAAGATTTAGTGCCAAACATTTTATTGACTTCTTCTTCTAACACTTGAGCACAATTTTCCTTACCATCATTTTCACGAAACACATTAAAAAGATGAAGCATATGAGGCAACCTCAATTCCATTTTTTATATTTTTTAAGACTCAACTAGTGATAAAACAAGATACTAAAATATTCAATTGCAATATCTAAAGATATACGTTCAAGCACTCACCTCCCAGGCAACGGCGTCAGAAAATAGCTTGATGTCTACTATGCAACCTTCTTCTTGTAGACTCGTGTTGGGCCTCCAAGCACAGAGTTTTGTAAGACAGTAGCAAATTTCCTTCAAGTGTATGACCTAAGGTTTATCAATCCGTGGGAGGCGTAGGATGAAGATGGTCTCTCTCAAACAACCTTGCAACCAAATAACAAAGAGTCTCTTGTGTCCCCAACACACCCAATACGATGGTAAATTGTATAGGTGCACTAGTTCAGCGAAGAGATTGAGGGTACGAAACCACCTCAAATTTATTCTTTCCGATCAATCCATTGAGCTATTGCTATAAGTGTCACAAACAGCCCTAGAGTTTATAGTAAAATAACACCATATGATACACATCCTAGATAGTCCAATGTCACCACAAGTATCCGTGGGTCAATTATACAATATGCATCAAACAACTTCAGATTCATAATATTCAATCCAACACAAAGAACCTCAAGGACTGCACCAAGATTTCTACCGGAGAAACAAGGACGAAAACGTGCATCAACCCCTATGCATAGATTACCCCAAAGTCACATTGTGAATCCGCGAGTTGAGTGCCAAAAAATACATCAAGTGAATCAATAGAACACCCCATTGTCACCACGGGTAGCCCACGCAAGACATACATCAAGTGTTCTCAAATCCATAACAGTATTCAATCCGATAATAATGAAACCTCAAAGCTAAAACTCAATTCATCACAAGAAGGTAGAGGGGGAGAAACACCATATGATTCAACTATAGTAATAAAGCTTGCGGTACATCAACATCGTGCCAAATCAAGAACACGAGAAAAAGAGAGAGAGAGAGAGAGATCAAACACATAGCTACTGGTACATACCCTCAGCCCCAAGGGTGAACTACTCCCTCATCGTCATGGAGACCGCCGGGATGATGAAGATGGCCTCCGGTGATGATTTCCCCGCCGGCAGGGTGCCGAAACGGGCTCCCGATTGGTTTTTCGTGGCTACAGAGGGTTTCGATGGCGGAGCTTCCTATCTATGTTTCTTTTTGGGGGTTTCGTGCTTTATAGGAATTTTTGGCGTCGGTTTCACGTTAGAGGGTTCCCGAGGGACCCACAAGGCAGGGGGCGCCCTCTAGGGGGGGCCTACCCTTGTGGTTGCCTCGGGACTCCTTTGGTCCATCTCCGATGCCCCGTGGGTCTCTTCTTGTCCATAAAAAATCACCGTAAATTTTCAGCTCGTTTGGACTCCGTTTGATATTCCTTTTCTGTAAGACTCAAAAACAAGGAAAAAACAGAAACTGGCACTAGGCTCTAGGTTAATAGGTTAGTCTCAAAAATAATACATAAAATAGCATATTAATGCATATAAAACATCCAAATCAGATAATATAATAACATGGAATAAAAAAAATTATAGATACATTGGCGACGTATCACTCCAGAGAGCCAGATCATGGCAATGCCCCTGTGGGGATAGAGGGCATGCCCAGGCCACCCATCGCTACACCTTCTGTCGCGAGCACAACCAGGATGAGAGCTACCGCCACCGCAGTGGTGCCCGCCGACGAGCAAACCATGCGGATCGCCATCCGGGGGCGCCGCCCCGGCCTCCTTGTCGCCAGATACCGAACATCGCTCACTTCATAGCGCACTCAGCCACGATATGAGGAACAGAGGCACGCCCCCTACTCCTAGCCCGACATCAGTTACCGAGTCTGGGTAGGCATCTCCATAGTAGGAGGTACCCACGCCTGCATCCCCAGCCAATCCCGGTGGATCGGGGAGGACACGACCCTATGACTGTTGATGGCCGTCGGCGAGCCAGCCCCGAGCCCTGGACCAAGCTAGCCCACACAACGCCATGTGGCCACCGTCGTCGTTCCGCTCCCCAACGCCCTGGAATCACGACCAGCACCGCCGACCACCGTACCCGCAAGGAGATGAAGAACACCACTTGCGAGCACAACCCGGACCAAACCCCACTTCACATACCCGGAGCAAGAACCCCGATCTGCCTCGGGCCCTGATCCGGTCCGTCCGAGCACAAACCCTAGGTCGTAGCCACCACCTGCCCGTACCTAGGAGAAGGAATGTAGTCAGCGCCACCCGCACCCCGCCGTCGAGCACCAAACGCCATGCCACGCCGACACCAACGGCCGGAGCAATTAACATCTTCAATAGCTAATAGCTAGATACAATATCAAAGAAAAATTCATGATGGATCAAATGGTATAAATTTGGTTTTATGGATATTGATATTTTTTGTAGCAACTTGGTCAAACAGTCACACGTTTGATTTCTAAAAAATTAATACGCCTTATATTCTGAACGGAGAGAGTATGTTCTCCACCAGTGCGCAGTCTCGCGCTCGGAAGACTGACGTGTTTACCTACGGGTTTGTTTAGGACACATCTTGATGTGACATAGAGCTGATGTCCACTTTGTTTGTGGTCTATTTTTTTCATAGTTTTTTTTTGTTTTTTGTTACAACATTATATATTTGTGAGAGCTTAGATGTGACATCCTTAAAAACATTTAGATGTGAATTAGACAAACTTTTTACCTAGTGCATGATAAATTACACGTAGACACTCGGTTTATTTGGTGAGTGAGCAAGAAGGGCGACAACCCAACAGTCCTTCCGACGAATCGATGCAGTGCGCGATGATGAACCGAAAACCGATCATACCACCCCCGCGCATGTAGTGTAGCTGGCTCGTTTTGCCCCTTCCTACAGTGGACGTACGCTGGCTGCCCAAAACCCTAAATGCCCTATGCAATGCCCGACGGCGACGCATGTGCGTCAGCTTCAGCGCCCTCTCCGCTGCAGCAGCATGCACAGCAGATTCTGCGTCGTCTATCTTGCCTGCATGGCTACATGAGCGAGCGCGAAGCCCCGGAAACAGAGAGCCCGGCTGGTCTGGGACCCTTCACGTTAACTCCTCATTTGTTCGTTAGCTACGTACTACGCACCTAACTTTCTCCCTCTCGGACAGGATTCCTGGTAACGAGGCGAGCCGCCATGTGCCGCGTACGTATCGATCTGGCCATGAGCGCCGCGCGCCACTGTGTGTGGGTCGGCAGACGGTAGTATCAATTGGAGGATGCTACATGAGACGGTCGGATTCATGCATGGGCCTCCCCCCGACTCCCGTACGTGCCAATGTAGCTGCAGTTTGTGCCTGCTAGGGTTGATGATTGATCGATCTTACGATCTGAGCCTCGTGTGAAATTATCTGCAGCGCGTTCCGAACAGCCAGCCCCTTGTGCAATGATTGAGAAAATAATTGCTAGTGGCTTGTGCGTTTTCATGGCGGATCGATCGATCGATCCGTGATACATTTACGATCGAGCTGGGCGATTAATGGCCGGCCTCCCTCGAGGCGTCAGAGGCCCATGGGGCACGTCAGGCCGTGGTCGGTGTCTCGGCGATGAGACGAAGACGATGCCGATGCGTTGTGTAGGGCTGTGAAGGCTGTAGGGACTGTGGGAGTAACTAGCTGTAAGTGTGTGTGGGCGCGGCTTCTGAGTCCAAATCCATGGACGTGAGCTTTTGTCTCGCTTGCCTCCTTGCTCCCGTTGGGTTCTTCTCCGTGGCCCGGTCTGGTCTGATCTCGAGTCCCGTCGACGATGGAGCGCCTCCGCACATAACGATCACGGGCCGCGTAAAGTCACGAGCGGGCGAGGATTAGATGGAACCCTCCCCGCCGTGGAATCTTCCTTTTGTTTCGCCTGCTCGACCGATCCTGCTCCGTCTCTTTTTCGGCTTTTCCCCTGTCCCCGTGGGAGCCGCATGCGTGATCCATCCATGCCGCCATGGACCTCCCCTCCCCTTGCACTTGCACGTCAAACCCATGGTAGCAAAGGGATTAACCCATCGCCGCCATGTAGCCATGGATGCAGATAATCAGGAGCTCAAGGAACACAGGAACGCAAACGCCTGGGAAACCTCCTCAAGGTGTACCGTGGCAACGTGTAGCTAGCGTTTGAGTCCTCCGAATAGTAAACCAGGAAGCACGCAGAGGGTGCAGGCCAGGCACTTGCAGAACGTCCAAGGAACGCATGCAGAGTGCAAAGGCACAACGGGTACACCGCCAGGATTTCAATGGCATAGTACTACACTGTACGTACTGACGACCAACAGAGACGCTGCATACTGGGTTCGGTCTTCGATGTAGTAATAAAACGCCACTGTTTTCTTGATGCTAGCTGCAACGAAACTGCAATGCAGCTAGGCTGCGCCTGCGCGCTAGCTAGCTATCGGCACTGTGCCTGGGTTCTGCCACTGCTTCCCTCTGGTGCAAAGTGTCTGGTGGAATGCAGATATTGCGAAGAGTATCACTAGCATTACCAGTTGTGAGTACGGATTGCCAATTAATTTGCCCACCCGCCGCTTGCTGCACAAGTGCAGAAACCAGCCTGGTACCGCTTGCTCATGACAGCGGCAGTCATTTTAGGAGCTGCCCAGATTTCACATGCTCACACTTCCATCCAGCAGATTTCCATATATTCTTTCCAAGATTTTGTTGGCGCACATTTTTCAAATTTTCGAGGTGCGATGTTTTTAGTGAAGATGGGGACCGAAGATCAGTGGCAAGAGAAAATAAACCGAAAGATGGGCCGAGGATTACACCCAACAATGCCTAGCTGCTTTGATTCAGAAGCTAACGTGCAATGTTTAATTATGATTATGATACGTGCATGGTGGAACCTACTACGGTATAGCTATTCTGGCTGCCACCAACTATAACTACAGGCTGCGCACGCAGGCTGTAGCCTTTGGGCCGTTATGGGAAGACATTTCGGTTTGTTTACTAGCTGCTCGTCCCATGAAAGGCAATGGCACCTTTCTTCTCGGCAGCCAGCTTTTTGGTACACGTTGCATGCCACCCATCCCGATAAACTAGCCGGCCAGACGCTGCATAGTTGCATGCAAGAGCAACAAAAGCTACCACCCAAGGAGCGTGGAGAGGCATTGAGAGACATGCGCACAGGCCATTGATTGAGAGCCTCATCTCCTGCCTATATGCAGAGGACTTCGCCAACATATTGATTGTATACATGGACTATGTAGCATCCATTGGTGTGGTTTGATTAGTCTAATGGAATTCAGAACAACTTTACCAGAAAAGTGATTCTCCTAGTAACCAAATGCTCTGACAAATCTTAGCTAACTGATAGTATCTCCTAAGCATCAGCTGGCAAGGTATCAGTTGACTCTTGGGTACTTTTCCCATTTGATTTGATTAATTAGTTGCTGAAACCTGAACCCGATAAAGGTGATCTACCATAGGCAACAGCTTGCAGAAGCCGGAACAGAGATTCCCAGCACAAACACAAGATCCTAACCTAATTAACTACGGGCGCATGCAGCGGCAGGGAGATGTATCCAAGGAAGCCCTCAGCCTCACGTGGTGCGTCCCCTAAACACGGCGTCGCTGCCGGGGGGTAAAGAAATCGGTCGACTGCTAAGCACGGGATCAGTGGATTTAGTTGGTAGCCCAGACCAGGCACCGTGCATGCACGGAGGGTCAAAGAGGCCATGCCAACCGAGCCAGCTTTCCACAGAGACAGAGGACTGAGAGGAAGAGCGGTACGCAGCGCGGGACGTCACGCATGTCGCCCTGCATGCTCACCATCGCCAGGCAGCTCGCTACGTGCTCTGTGTCAGCACTCAGCCGAGCAGCTGCCCGTCTACACCTATGACTATGAGGCTATGAATGAATGATGAATCCATGCATGCATGCATGCACGTACGCGCGAGCAAAGCAAACAGGGAGAAGTGGCCAGGGAGAGGCACCTAGGGGGCTTGCGACCATGCGGGTCGGGCCGAGCGCGCAGGGCCTCCACGCATCGATGTTGCCTTGTAACCTTGCTGATTTAAGGGCTTTGGCGCGGCGTGTTTAGCTCTCTCTGCTTCATTAGTTTCGTAGTACGTACGTGGAACAGGCTCAGTGGTCGCAGGCAGACGACGATCCGAGGCAGTGCAGTGCAGGACTGTCGCGTACGTACGTGTCAACGAGATCTCGGGCAAGATTTTCGAAACATTACCCTGCTAGATATACTACACATGCAGTTACTGTCTTCTACACGTGCAGTATGACCGAGTAAATTAGTCGTATGTGAATGAAGAATAATGTAGGCAGGCAGGGAAAAGGCCGTAAAAGTTGAAACATCGTGTCGAAAAAGAAAAGGAAAAGGAAAAGTAAAAGGCGGAGAAAGGAAAAGTCTCCAGACGGACGGAACGTGGTGCTCTGCGTTGGATGGACGGGCCGAAGCCCAAAAGTGAGCAGACAGGGTGAGTGAGCTCGACGACGACCAATCGGCGCGAGTGCGTGCGATCGCAAGACAACAAGGAGGCTCGCAACAAGGAGAACGGGAGCGATCAAGGAAAGAAAGCCACGTCCCACAAGCTAGCAACCATGGTCGCTAGCTCCATGTGAACCAACGAACATCTATCTATCTTTGGTTCGTGCAACTGATGTGTCTCAAGTCTCATATAATCAACATCTGCGGCTCGCACGTTCATATCAAGCGATCTGGTGACTGGTGCTCTCGATCTTTGCTAGCTACTTCGATGATTTTTGTCTGTTCTGGCGGAGCCAGTTTGAGTCACGGTCTGCACCGGATGGCAATTCGGAACTCCATGCATGCTAATCTTTTTGAAGTCCATCATGCATGCTAATCTTGAAGGCCTGGGAGCGCAACATGCGAGGGGCCGGATGACACTAGTATGGCACAGGACATGGGCACCCCACAGCTAGGGCTGATAAAAAAGCCATGCATTCATGCATGCCTCTCACGCATGGAAGCTGTACGTATGTCGAATTAAAATGCCTCTGGTGGCTGGCTGGCTGGCTGGGGACTACCTCTACCACACTGCATGCTGCCCAGACGTGGATGCAGGCTACTGTACATGCAACAGTGGGTTACACAGGCACAGCTCTACTGCTGTAGCGGGTGCGTGTTTAGGTGAGGACGGCCGGGCTTTTACCTCTTGAACCCGAGCACCTTGGCTCACTCCACGATAGTGTTCTCCGCGTGCACGCTCCGGTATGATATCGACGGGATGGATGGGAGAAGCGTGCGCGGTTTGGTGTGGTTTGCTTTGGGAGGGAGCGGATGGCACGCGCGGCATGACGGACTAGTGCTAGCAAGAGGCCTCTCCTAGCAACTACAGTGGCAAGTAGGTGTGACGTGAATATACGACGGTTGCTAGAGACGATGGAATGGATTGGGCGGAGGAGGGACAATTGAGTTGACTGTTGGGTTTGGGTGGACGTGAACAACGAGAAGACGTCCAATGCGTACGACATATCTTGTTCGGTGCATCACTCAATTGATTTCGGAGTCAAATCCATGGAGATTTGGTTTTTATGTGTTATTATAAGTAAAGTACATCAAGCAAATGAAATAAAAAATGGGCGGCAAAAATCCATGAGTAATAAGCTAAGAAAACACAGTAAGGTCGAACTCACCATCTATGGCTCGCATTTTGTATCTTAAATTTCACCATGTGTTTGATAAAGAAACTGTATATGATCAAGCATTGCGCCATGGCAAACATGTTTTTTTTTGCGAGTGGCCAACATGAATGAACATTGAAGGTTTTCAAGAACTGGCATAAATCACCTATCCAAATTGGTGCGAATGTAAGGTCATTGAACTAGATGTGGTTATGTGCACATACCCCACAAGGCAAGTTGACAAAAGCCTCTGAATTGTTGCCGAGCTGTTTGTGAGGAACATAGGGAAGATAAAGATCTAAAGCAGAGGAGCTTCCAACCCAAAATAAACCTTACATTGTCTTGGCCGTAGTCGCAAGACAACCCAAAGTGTAGGACGACGATCCGCTAGATAGAGGACAGTCGATCTGCGAGCGAAATACCACATGTTATAATGTCGGGTGGGCCGACCATGGATACCACATTAAACATAAATATACCCATGCCATAAAAAGCACAAAATATAGTCGTGGAACTTTATTTATGTATGGCGCCATTCTTCTCCGCCGCGACCTATAAAGAAACTATTGACCAAGGGTAGGTGTGCTCGGCTGAAAAAATATGGGGAAAGGAGAGGGACTTAAGTCACCTCGACTACTCAAAGCATGGAAGATACATAATGTGGCAAGACAATAAGCCACACCTTTTTTCGAAGTCAACCCCTAAGAATCTCGATTCATTAAAAAAAGTAGAGGGTTGCTCGGTTAATTAACGTAAACCCGGACTAAAATCGTCACAACATTCCACACAGGACAACACCGGCCCATTTGGCCACCCACATGAAGATACAAAAATGCTTAGAGAAGAAACACCAAGTCGACGTTGCCACCAAGCATCGTCGTTATCACTCCTCCACGAGCCAGCCACTCCGACTTCACCGTCGACTTTCACCAATGAAATCATCGTCACCACAAACGCCGAAACCCATGTCAGCCATGCTGAACAGTTAGCCACCGGTGCATACGCCCAAACAACTCTGGCTTTCATCGTTACCGCCCTTTGATGCAACGGGGGTTGCAGTGCTCCCTGGGATGGGTTGCATGAATCATGTCTGAGGCTCCCTCCATGCAGAATAGGGGGTGTGCATTCAACCAATGACAAAAGCAAAATAATAGGATATAATATTTTGCGAAAAAGGATTTGAGTCTATTAATCAAACTAGCACTAGAAACAACCCTAGAAAATAAAATAGAATTACATGAAAATCCCTATGAGCCGATCATCTTCTTCCACTCGAACGGGATGATGGTGGCACCGCCACTTGCCACTCCATCTCGAAGCTAGTCTATGTTGTATATCGCGGACGTGAAGTCATCATGGCCAATGCCCTATCAGACCATCACCCATGAGAAGAAGCAATCACGATTGGAGGAACCACATATCCAATAGCATGGCATCTATTTATTCATGTAGGAATCATGGCATTAGAGGGTGCACTAACATGACAAAGATGAGGACGATAGACCAAACTACAAAGTGAAGCCACCACCACCTCCTCGCGAACAAACCCAGAAAACTTACCGTCGTTGTTCAGAATGGACGCCAGGAATCTACACCCGCGAACCATTGATGTTAAAGCAGACAACACCATCGAGATGGAAAGGCTCGAGACAAAACTATTTGCCGGACAGAGACCGCTACAACCAATAATGACGCATCACTCAAAATGACTTTGTTATGCATTGTCGACACCACCGCCGAAAAGGGACAAAGCGACAAAGCATGGAGGCCAACCTGAAAGGCCCCAAAATAGGGAAAAGTATGTCTCCGTTCGGCAGATCAGAGCCTCCCCGCACCCCCACACCAACTGAGGTGGCGGAGAAGGGGGCGGCGACATACCGGTGTAGGAGAATTGGTGACATCCTCAAAGGCTACATCTCTATGGGTTTGGGAGAGGAAATTGTGTAACCGTTTTTTTTATAAGAATGAGATATGAGTCATATATAATTTTGACACAAATGCACAACTACTGGTGCAAGCGATGACGCAAAGGCCAAGACCTTTCTATGAATGATGTCCTATTTATAGAGAGCAAGGTGTTAGCCTCTTTAAACTTCCTCATTTTTCAATTTCGTGTTGCAAGATACCCTTACCTTATTAGGTTTTTTTAGTCTAACCACACTCTTTATTACTGAACAGAAACATGGTTCATAGGAATACAATTTAGGTCCGGAGTATTAAGGAGCCACACATGGCGTCCCAATGGAAGTCCAAGAACGTGCTTAGCGAGGCTGTGTGCCTCAATATATATTGGTATATCGTCCTTTGAAGATGAAGGAACATCTTACAAACTGCCTTGGTGTCGCTATAATCTCCTTAATAATGCTTGCATACTGGCCTCCCGTACCTTCCTTGATGGCATTTACCACACCTTTGCAATCCGACACTATAATCACATGTGACAGAGAGATCAAGGGCAAGAGACAGGGTTCATGGCACGCCAAAGCTTCTAACGTGGCCTGGTCTGAAACCCTCGAGCATTTGAATACCGAAGATCCTAAATACATACCTCAACCATATCTGCAAATGGCGCTATATGATCCTTCATTAGAATTCTGGGAAACGGACCCATCAACTTTGATCTTGGCAAATATGCCCTAGAGGCAATAATAAAATTGTTATTTATATTTCCTTATATCATGATAAACGTTTATTATTCACGCTAGAATTGTATTAACCGGAAACTTAGTACATGTGTGAATACATAGACAAACAGAGTGTCCCTAGTATGCCTCTACTTGACTAGCTCGTTAATCAAAGATGGTTAAGTTTCCTAGCCATAGACATGTGTTGTCATTTGATGAACGGGATCACATCATTAGAGAATGATGTGATGGACAAGACCCATCCGTTAGCTTAGCATTATGATCGTTTAGTTTTATTGCTATTGCTTTCTTCATGACTTATACATGTCCTCTGACTATGAGATTATGCAACTCCCGAATACCGGAGGAACACCTTGTGTGCTATCAAACGTCACAACATAACTGAGTGATTATAAAGATGCTCTACAGGTGTCTCCGATGGTGTTTGTTGAGTTCGCATAGATCGAGATTAGGATTTTTCACTCCGTGTTTCGGAGAGGTATCTCTGGGCCCTCTCGAACGCACATCACTATAAGCCTTGCAAGCAATGTGACTAATGAGTTAGTTACGGGATGCTGCATTACGAAACGAGTAAAGAGACTTGCCGGTAATGAGATTGAACTAGGTATGATGATACCGACGATCGAATCTCGGGCAAGTAACATACCGATGACAAAGGGAACAACGTATGTTGTTATGCGGCTTGACCGATAAAGATCTTCGTAGAATATGTAGGAGCCAATATGAGCATCCAGGTTCCGCTATTGGTTATTGACCGGAGATGTGTCTCGGTCATGTCTACATAGTTCTCGAACCCGTAGGGTCCGCACGCTTAACGTTCGTTGATGATTTGTATTATGAGTTATGTGATTTGATGAACCGAAGTTTGTCCGGAGTCCTGGATGAGATCACGGACATGACGAGGAGTCTCAAAATGGTCGAGAGGTAAAGATTCATATATTGGAAGGTTGCATCTGGACATCGGAATGGTTCCAAGAGGTTCCGGCATTTTTTTGGAGTATCAAGAGGTTACCGGAACTCCCCAGGAGAAGTTATAGGCCTTATGGGCCATAAGAGGGAAGCACACCAGCCCCACGAGGCCGATTAGGACTAGAAGAAGCCCCCCCTTTCCTTCTCCTTCTCCCTTCCCCCTTTCCTACTCCGTGTGGGAGGTGGATGTTGGGGAATGTAGCAGAATTTTAAAATTTTCTACGCATCACCAAGATCAATCTATGGAGTCATCTAGCAACGAGGGAGAGAGGAGTGCATCTACATACCCTTGTAGATCACGAGCGGAAGCGTTCAAGAGAACGGGGTTGATGTAGTCGTACTCGACGTGATTCAAATCACCGATGACCTAGTGCCGAACGGACGGCACCTCCGCGTTCAACACACGTATGGTTGGGAGACGTCTCCTCCTTCTTGATCCAGCAAGGGGGAAGGAGAGGTTGATGAAGATCCAGCAGCACGACGGCGTGGTGGTGGAAGCAATGGTGATCTCGGCAGGGCTTCGCCAAGCGCTGGGAGATGGAGGAGTGTCACGGGAGGGAGAGGGAGAGGCCAGGGGCTTGGGTGCGCAGCCCTCCCTCCCCCCCACTATATATAGGGTGCCTAGGGGGGGCGCCGGCCCTAGGAGATCCAATCTCCGAGGGGGGGCGGCGGCCAAGGGGGTGTCTTGCCCCCCAAGGCAAGGGTGGCGCCCCCACCCCTAGGGTTTCTAACCCTAGGCGCATGGGGAGGCCCAAGGGGGGGTGCACCAGCCCACTAGGGGCTGGTTCCCCTCCTACTTCAGCCCATGGGGCCCTCCGGGATAGGTGGCCCCACCCGGTGGACCCCCGGGACCCTTCCGGTGGTCCCGGTACAATACCGGTGACCCCGAAACCTTCTCGAAGGCCGAAATGTTGGGGAACGTAGTAATTTAAAAAAAATCCCTACGCACACGCAAGATCATGGTGATGCAAAGCAACGAGAGGGGAGAGTGTTGTCTACGTACCAACGCAGACCGACTGCGGAAGCGATCACACAACGTAGAGGAAGTAGTCGTACGTTTTCCCGATCCGACCGATCCAAGCACCGTTACTCCGGCACCTCCGAGTTCTTAGCACACGTACAACTCGATGACGATCCCCGGGCTCCGATCCAGCAAAGCGTCGGGGAAGAGTTCCGTCAGCACGACGGCGTGGTGACGATCTTGATGTACTACTGTCGCAGGGCTTCGCCTAAGCACCGCTACAATATGATCGAGGTGGAATATGGTGGCAGGGGGCACCGCACACGGCTATGGAACGATCACGGGGATCAATTGTGTCTCTAGAGGTGCCCCTGCCCCTGTATATAAAGGAGCAAGGGGGGAGAGGTGCGGCCAGCCTTGGGGTGCGCCAGGAGGAGTCCTACTCCCTCTGGGAGTAGGATTCCCCCCCCCCCCAATCCTAGTTGGAATAGGAATCCTCAAGGGGGGGAAGAGAGAGAGGGGGGCCGGCCACCTCTCCTAGTCCTAATAGGACTAGGGGAAGGGGGAGGCGCGCGGCCTCCTAGGGCTGCCCCTTTCTCCTTTCCACTAAAGCCCACTAAGGCCCATTTAGCTCCCGGGGGGTTCCGGTAACCTCCCGGTACTCCGGTAAAATCCCGATTTCACCCGGAACACTTCCGATATCCAAACATAGGCTTCCAATATATCAATCTTTACGTCTCGACCATTTCGAGACTCCTCGTCATGTCCGTGATCACATCCGGGACTCCGAACAACCTTCGGTACATCAAAATGCATAAACTCATAATATAACTGTCATCGTAACCTTAAGCGTGCGGACCCTACGGGTTCGAGAACAATGTAGACATGACCGAGACACATCTCCGGTCAATAACCAATAGCGGGACCTGGATGCCCATATTGGCTCCTACATATTCTACGAAGATTTTTATCGGTCAGACCGCATAACAACATACGTTGTTCCCTTTGTCATCGGTATGTTACTTGCCCGAGATTCGATCGTCGGTATCCAATACCTAGTTCAATCTCGTTGCCGGCAAGTCTCTTTACTCGTTCCGTAATACATCATCTCACAACTAACATATTAGTTGTAATGCTTGCAAGGCTTATGTGATGTGCATTACCGAGAGGGCCCAGAGATACCTCTCCGACAATCGGAGTGACAAATCCTAATCTCGAAATACGCCAACCCAACATGTACCTTTGGAGACACCTGTAGTACTCCTTTATAATCACCCAGTTACGTTGTGACGTTTGGTAGTACCCAAAGTGTTCCTCCGGTAAACGGGAGTTGCATAATCTCATAGTTATAGGAACATGTATAAGTCATGAAGAAAGCAATAGCAACATACTAAACGATCGGGTGCTAAGCTAATGGAATGGGTCATGTCAATCAGATCATTCAACTAATGATGTGACCTCGTTAATCAAATAACAACACTTTGTTCATGGTCAGGAAACATAACCATCTTTGATTAACGAGCTAGTCAAGTAGAGGCATACTAGTGACACTAAGTTTGTCTATGTATTCACACATGTATTATGTTTCCGGTTAATACAATTCTAGCATGAATAATAAACATTTATCATGATATAAGGAAATAAATAATAACTTTATTATTGCCTCTAGGGCATATTTCCTTCACGAAACTGGACTTCCTATATATAAATCTTTACCTCCGGACCATTCCGGAACTCCTCGTGACGTCCGAGATCTCATCCGGGACTCTGAACAACTTTTGGGTTACCGTGTGCTAATATCTCTACAACCCTAGCGTCATCGAACCTTAAGTGTGTAGACCCTACGGGTTCGGGAGACATGCAGACATGACCGAGAAGCCTCTCCGGTCAATAACCAACAGCGGGATCTGGATACCCATGTTGGCTCCCACAAGCTCCATGATGATCTCATCGGATGAACCACGCTGTCGAGGATTCAATCAATCCGTATACAATTCCCTTTGTCAATTGGTACGTTACTTGCCCGAGACTCGATCGTCGGTATCCCAATACCTTGTTCAGTCTCGTTACCGGCAAGTCACTTTACTCGTACCGTAATGCATGATCCCGTGATCAATCACATGATCACTTTGAGCTCATTATGATGATGTATTACCGAGTGGGCCCAGAGATACCTCTCCGTCATACGGAGTGACAAATCCCAGTCTCGATTCGTGCCAACCCAACAGACACTTTCGGAGATACCTGTAATGTACCTTTATAGTCACCCAGTTATGTTGTGACGTTTGGCACACCCAAGGCACTCCTACGGTATCCGAGAGTTGCACAATCTCATGGTCTAAGGAAATGATACTTGACATTCAGAAAGGCTACAGCAAACGAACTACACGATCTTTGAGCTAAGCTTAGGATTGGGTCTTGTCCATCACGTCATTCTCCTAATGATGTGATCCCGTTATCAATGACATCTAATGTCCATAGTCAGGAAACCATGACTATCCTTTGATCAACGAGCTAGTCAACTAGAGGCTCACTAGGGACGTGTTGTGGTCTATGTATTCACACATGTATTACGATTTCCGGATAACACAATTATAGCATGAACAATAGACAATTATCATGAACAAAGAAATATAATAATAACCATTTTATTATTGCCTCTAGGGCATATTTCCAACAGTCTCCCACTTGCACTAGAGTCAATATTCTAGTTACATTGTGATGAATCGAACACCCATGCAGTTCTGGTGTTGATCATGTTTTGCTCTAGGGAGAGGTTTAGTCAACGGATCTGCTACATTCAGGTCCGTATGTACTTTACAAATTTCTATGTCTCCATTTTGAACACTTTCACGAATGGAGTTGAAGCGACGCTTGATATGCCTGGTCTTTCTGTGAAACCTGGGCTCCTTGGCAAGGGCAATAGCTCCAGTGTTGTCACAGAAGAGAGTCATCGGGCCCGATGCATTGGGTATGACTCCTAGGTCAGTAATGAACTCCTTCACCCAGACCGCTTCTTGTGCTGCCTCCAAGGCTGCCATGTACTCCACTTCACATGTAGATCCCGCCACAACGCTTTGCTTGCAATTGCACTAGCTTACTGCCCCACCATTCAAAATATACACGTATCCGGTTTGTGACTTAGAGTCATGCAGATCTGTGTCAAAGCTAGCATCGACGTAACCCTTTACGACGAGCTCTTCGTCACCTCCATAAACGAGAAACATTTCCTTAGTCCTTTTCAGGCACTTCAGGATATTCTTGACCGCTGTCCAGTGTTCCATGCCGGGATTACTTTGGTACCTTCCTACCAAACTTACGGCAAGGTTTACATCAGGTCTGGTACACAGCATAGCATACATGATAGACCCTATGGCCGAGGCATAGGGGGCGACACTCATCTTTTCTCTATCTTCTGCCGTGGTCGGGCATTGAGCCGTGCTCAATCTCGTACCTTGCAATACAGGCAAGAACCCCTTCTTTGACTGATCCATTTTGAACTTCTTCAATATCTTGTCAAGGTACGTACTCTGTGAAAGACCAATGAGGCGTCTCGATCTATCTCTATAGATCTTGATGCCTAATATACAAGCAGCTTGTCCAAGGTCCTTCATTGAAAAACACATGTTCAAGTAGGCCTTTATACTTTCCAAGAATTCTATATCATTTCCCATCAACAGTATGTCATCCACATACAATATGAGAAATGCTACAGAGCTCCCACTCACTTTCTTGTAAATGCAGGCTTCTCCATAAGTCTGCATAAACCCAAACGCTTTGATCATCTCATCAAAGCGAATGTTCCAACTCCGAGATGCTTGCACCAGCCCATAAATCGAGCGTTGGAGCTTGCACACCTTGTCAGCATTCTTAGGATTGACAAAACCTTCCGGCTGCATCATATACAATTCTTCCTTAAGGAAACCATTAAGGAATGCCATTTTGACGTCCATTTGCCATATCTCATAATCATAGAATGCGGCAATTGCTAACATGATTCGGACGGACTTCAGCTTCCCTATGGGTGAGAAAGTCTTGTCGTAGTCAACCCCTTGAACTTGTCGATAACCCTTAGCGACAAGCCGAGCTTTATAGATGGTCACATTACCATCCGCGTCTGTCTTCTTAAAGATCCATTTATTTTCTATGGCTCGCCGATCAACGGGCAAGTCAGTCAAAGTCCATACTTCATTTTCATACATGGATCCTATCTCGGATTTCATGGCTTCCAGCCATTTGTCGGAATCCGGGCCCGCCATCGCTTCTTCATAGTTCGAAGGTTCACCGTTGTCTAACAACATGATTTCCAAGACAGGGTTGCCATACCACTCTGGTGCGGAACGTGTCCTTGTGGACCTACGAAGTTCAGTAGAAACTTGATCTGAAGTTTCATGATCATCATCATCAACTTCCTCTCTAGTCGGTGCAGGCACCTCAGGAACATTTTCTTGAGCTGCGCCACTTACCGGTTCAAGAGGTAATACTTCATCAAGTTCTACCTTCCTCCCACTTATTTCTTTCGAGAGAAACTCTTTCTCTAGAAAGGACCCATTCTTGGCAACAAAGATCTTGCCTTCGGATCTGAGGTAGAAGGTATACCCAACAGTTTCTTTAGGGTATCCTATGAAGACGCATTTTTCCGACTTGGCTTCGAGCTTTTCAGGTTGAAGTTTCTTGACATAAGCATCGCATCCCCAAACTTTTAGAAATGACAGCTTAGGTTTCTTCCCAAACCATAATTCATACGGTGTCGTCTCAACGGATTTTGACGGAGCCCTATTTAAAGTGAATGCGGCAGTCTCTAAAGCATAGCCCCAAAATGATAGCGGTAAATCGGTAAGAGACATCATAGATCGCACCATATCTAATAGAGTGCGATTACGATGTTCGGACACACCATTACGCTAAGGTGTTCCAGGCGGCGTTAGTTGTGAAACTATTCCACATTTTCTTAAGTGTGTGCCAAATTCGTGACTCAAGTATTCTCCCCCATGATCTGATCGCAAGAACTTGATTTTCCTGTCACGTTGATTCTCAACCTCACTCTGAAATTCCTTGAAGTTTTCAAAGGTCTCAGACTTGTGTTTCATTAAGTAGACATACCCATATCTACTCAAGTCATCAGTGAGGGTGAGAACATAACGATAGCCACCGCGAGCCTCAACACTCATTGGACCGCCCACATCAGTATGTATGATTTCCAATAAGTTGGTTGCTCGCTCCATTGTTCCTGAGAACGGAGTCTTGTTCATTTTACCCATGAGGCATGGTTCGCACGTGTCAAATGATTCGTAATCAAGAGACTCTAAAAGTCCATCTACATGGAGCTTCTTCATGCGTTTGACACCTATGTGACCAAGGCGGCAGTGCCACAAGTATGTGGGACTATCATTATCAACCTTACATCTTTTGGTATTCACACTATGAATATGTGTAGCATTACGCTCGAGATTCATTAAGAATAAACCATTCACCATCGGAGCACAAATAGAACAACCATTATTCTCGGATTTAAATGAGTAGCCATCTTGAATTAAACGAGATCCTGATACAATGTTCATGCTCAAAGCTGGCACTAAATAACAATTATTGAGGTTTAAAACTAATCCCGTAGGTAAATGTAGAGGTAGCGTGCCGACGGCGATCACATCGACCTTGGAACCATTCCCGACGTGCATCGTCTCCTCGTCCTTCGCCAGTCTCCGCTTATTCCACAACTCCTGCTTTGAGTTACAAATATGAGCAACCGCACCGGTATCAAATACCCAGGAGCTACTACGAGTACTGGTAAGGTACACATCAATTACATGTATATCACATATACCTTTCGTGATGCCGGCCTTCTTGTCCGCTGAGTATTTGGGGCAGTTTCGCTTCCAGTGACCACTTACCTTGCAATAAAAACACTCAGTCTCGGGCTTGGGTCCATTCTTTGGCTTCTTCCCGGCAGCTTGCTTACCGGGCGCGGCAACTCCCTTGCCGTCCTTCTTGAAGTTCTTCTTACCCTTTCCTTTCTTGAACTTAGTGGTTTTATTCACCATCAACACTTGATGTTCCTTTTTGACTTCTACCTCTGCTGATTTCAGCATTGCAAATACTTCAGGAATGGTCTTTTCCATCCCCTGCATATTGAAGTTCATCACAAAGCTCTTGTAGCTCGGTGGAAGCGACTGAAGGATTCTGTCAATGACCGCGTCATCCGGGAGATTAACTCCCAGCTGAGTCAAGCGGTTATGCAACCCAGACATTTTGAGTATGTGCTCGCTGTCAGAACTATTTTCCTCCATCTTACAGCTGAAGAACTTGTCGGAGACTTCATATCTCTCGACCCGGGCATGAGCTTGAAAAACCATTTTCAGCTCTTCGAACATCTCATATGCTCCGTGTCTCTCAAAACGCTTTTGGAGCCCCGGTTCTAAGCTGGAAAGCATGTCGCACTGAACGAGGGAGTAATCATCAGCACCTGTCTGCCAAGTGTTCATAACGTCTTGGTTCTATGGGATGGGTGCGTCACCTAGCGGTGCTTCTAGGACATAATCTTTCTTGGCAGCTATGAGGATGATCCTCAGGTTCCGGACCCAGTTCGTATAGTTGCTGCCATCGTCTTTCAGCTTGGTTTTCTCTAGGAACACGTTGAAGTTGAGGACAACGTGGGCCATTTGATCTACAAGACATATTGTAAAGATTTTAGACTAAGTTCATGATAATTAAGTTCATCTAATCAAATTATTAAATGAACTCCCACTCAGATAGACATCCCTCCAGTCATCTAAGTATAACATGATCCGAGTTAACTAGGTCGTGTCCGATCATCACGTGAGACGAACTAGTCAACATCGGTGAACATCTTCATGTTGATCGTATCTTCTATACGACTCATGCTCGACCTTTCGGTCTTCTGTGTTCCGAGGCCATGTCTGTACATGCTAGGCTCGTCAAGTCAACCTAAGTGTATTGCGTGTGTAAATCTGTCTTACACCCGTTGTATTCGAACGTTAGAATCTATCACACCCGATCATCACGTGGTGCTTCGAAACAACGAACCTTCGCAACGGTGCACAGTTAGGGGGAACACTTTCTTGAAATTATTACGAGGGATCATCTTATTTAAGCTACCGTCGTTCTAAGCAAATAAGATCTAAAACATGATAAACATCACATGCAATCAAATAGTGACATGATATGGCCAATATCATTTGCTCCTTTGATCTCCATCTTCGGGGCTCCATGATCATCGTTGTCACCGGCATGACACCATGATCTCCATCATCGTGTCTTCTTGAAGTTGTCTCGTCATCTATTACTTCTACTACTATGGCTAAGGCTTTAGCAATAAAGTAAAGTAATTACATGACGTTTATGTTGACACGCAGGTCATAAATAAATAAAGACAACTCCTATGGCTCCTGCCGGTTGTCATACTCATCGACATGCAAGTCGTGATTCCTATTACAAGAACATGATCAATCTCATACATCACATATATCATTCATCACAACCTTTGGCCATATCACATCACAAAACACTTGCTGCAAAAACAAGTTAGACGTCCTCTAATTGTTGTTGCAAGTTTTTACGTGGCTGCTATAGGTTTCTAGCAAGAACGTTTCTTACCTACGCCAAAACCACAACCTGAATTGCCCATTTCTATTTATCCTTCATAAGGACCCTGTTCATCGAATCCGATTCGACTAAAGTGGGAGAGACAGACACCCGCCAGCCACCTTATGCAACTAGTGCATGTCAGTCGGTGGAACCGGTCTCACGTAAGCGTACGTGTAAGGTTGGTCCAGGCCGCTTCATCCCACGATGCCGCCGAATCAAGATAAGACTAGTAACGTCAAGCAAATTGACAATATCGACGCCCACAACTACTTTGTGTTCTACTCGTGCATAGTAACTACGCATAGACCTAGCTCATGATGCCACTGTTGGGGAACGTAGCAGAATTTTAAAATTTTCTACGCATCACCAAGATCAATCTATGGAGTCATCTAGCAACGAGGGAGAGAGGAGTGCATCTACATACCCTTGTAGATCACGAGCGGAAGCATTCAAGAGAACGGGGTTGATGGAGTCGTACTCGATGTGATTCAAATCACCGATGACCTAGTGCCGAACGGACGGCACCTCCGCGTTCAACACACGTATGGTTGGGAGACGTCTCCTCCTTCTTGATCCAGCAAGGGGGAAGGAGAGGTTGATGAAGATCCAGCAGCACGACGGCGTGGTGGTGGAAGCAACGGTGATCTCGGCAGGGCTTCGCCAAGCGTTGGGAGATGGAGGAGTGTCACGGGAGGGAGAGGGAGAGGCCAGGGGCTTGGGTGCGCAGCCCTCCCTCCCCCCCACTATATATAGGGTGCCTAGGGGGGGCGGCGGCCCTAGGAGATCCAATCTCCTAGGGGGGCGGCGGCCAAGGGGGTGCCTTGCCCCCCAAGGCAAGGGTGGCGCCCCCACCCCTAGGGTTTCTAACCCTAGGCGCAGCGGGAGGACCAAGGGGGGGCGCACCAGCCCACCAGGGGCTGGTTCCCCTCCTACTTCAGCCCATGGGGCCCTCCGGGATAGGTGGCCCCACCCGGTGGACCCCCGGGACCCTTCCGATGGTCCCAGTACAATACCGGTGACCCCGAAACCTTCCCGAAGGCCAAAACTGGACTTCCTATATATAAATCTTTACCTCCGGACCATTCCGGAACTCCTCGTGACGTCCGGGATCTCATCCGGGACTCCGAACAACTTTTGGGTTACCGTGTGCTAATATCTCTACAACCCTAGCGTCATCGAACCTTAAGTGTGTAGACCCTACGGGTTCGGGAGACATGCAGACATGACTGAGAAGCCTCTCCGGTCAATAACCAACAGCGGGATCTGTATACCCATGTTGGCTCCCACAAGCTCCACGATGATCTCATCGGATGAACCACGATGTCGAGGATTCAATCAATCCGTATACAATTCCCTTTGTCAATCGGTACGTTACTTGCCCGAGACTCGATCGTCGGTATCCCAATACCTTGTTCAGTCTCGTTACCGGCAAGTCACTTTACTCGTATCGTAATGCATGATCCCTTGATCAATCACTTGATCACTTTGAGCTCATTATGATGATGCATTACCGAGTGGGCCCAGAGATACCTCTCCGTCATACGGAGTGACAAATCCCAGTCTCAATTCGTGCCAACCCAACAGACACTTTCGGAGATACCTGTAATGTACCTTTATAGTCACCCAGTTACTTGTGACGTTTGGCACACCCAAGGCACTCCTACGGTATCCGGGAGTTACACATTCTCATGGTCTAAGGAAATGATACTCGACATTCAGAAAAGCTACAACAAACGAACTACACGATCTTTGAGCTAAGCTTAGGATTGGGTCTTGTCCATCACATCATTCTCCTAATGATGTGATCCCGTTATCAATGACATCTAATGTCCATAGTCAGGAAACCATGACTATCCTTTGATCAACGAGCTAGTGAACTAGAGGCTCACTAGGGACGTGTTGTGGTCTATGTATTCACACATGTATTACGATTTCCGGATAACACAATTATAGCATGAACAATAGACAATTATCATGAACAAAGAAATATAATAATAACCATTTTATTATTGCCTCTAGGGCATATTTCCAACAGTGGAATCCTACTAGGACTAGGGAGTCCTAGTAGGACTCCACACCTTGGCGCGCGCCCTTAGGGTCGGCTGCCTCTCCCTCTCCCTCCTTTATATATGTGGCCAGGGGGCACCCCAGAGACACACAAGTTGATTTCTTAGCCGTGTGCAGTGCCCCCCTCCACAGATTTTCACCTCGGTCATATTGTCGTAGTGCTTAGGCGAAGCTCTGCGTCCGTAACTTCATCATCACCGTCACCATGCCGTCGTGCTGATGAAACTCTCCCTCGTCCTCAGCTAGATCTAGAGTTCTAGGGATGTCACCGAGCTGAACGTGTGCAGATCGCGGAGGTGTCGTGCGTTCGGTACTTGATCGGTTGGATCGCGAAGACATTCGACTACATCAACCGCGTTACTAAACGCTTCCGCTTTCGGTCTACGATGGTACGTAGACACACTCTCCCCTCTCGTTGCTATGCATCTCCTAGATAGATCTTGCATGATCATAGGATTTTTTTTTGAAATAATGCGTTCCCCAACATGAACTCCTCAAGTTTCCTCCATTAAACCTCACTGAGACTTTAACTAAGCTTATGAGGTTCATAACCCAGCTTGGTCTTTATTCCTTCCAAGTAATACCACTCAACTCGGTCATAGGCTTTCATCATATCAAGTTTGAGATCACAAAATCTATTTTTCTTTGCCTTATTTAGTTTCATGAAGTGAAGACATGCATAAGCAGTAATGACTTTATATGTGATGAGCCGAACTGGGACAAAAGAAGCTTGCCCCTCAGATATGATTTCAGGCAAGACTTGTTTCAGACAGTTTGATAAAATCTTAGATGCAATCGTGTAAAGAACATTGCCAAGGGAGATTGGCCGAAACTGAGATAGATTAGTGGGATCCTTTACCTTTGGGGTAAGCACAAAGATACTCTTGTTGGTCACCTCCGGGATCTCAATGCCTCGAAGGATTCTCAGTACGATGCCAGTTACCTTTGTCCCACAAATTTCCTAGTGACGCTGAAAAAAATGAGCAGGATAACCGTTCGGACCTTGTGCCTTAGTAGGGAACATCTAAAACAATGAAGTGTTTTCTCTTAGGCTGTGAACTCAACCAATAACACCATATTCATCTCCGACGTCACCTTAGAACGGACGTGGTTCAGGACCTCGTCCATACCGGATGCCCCTTCAGCTGCAAATAAAGTCTTGCAAAAAATATCAGGTGCGAGGGGGTGGCTCATGAGCCCTAGGTAGTGTTAGAATTAATGGGTTTGGCCCATGTAAAATTTCAGAAATTCCCAAGTAAATCTCAAAGGCACATGAATATATATGGTAAGTGGAAGTGCAATCTTTAGTCCCACCCTCGAAGTGGATGTGGTATGAGACCAATTTAAATAATGGAGTCTCCCCACTCCACTAGGTGATGGGTACAAGGAGAGAAAGAGAACACCACGCGTCGCCTCGCCTCGTCTGGCTCGGGCACGGGCCGAGGCTGGGGTGAAGGGCGCAGGGCGTGCAACATGTGTGTGATTGGTCTGCAGATTCTGTATGTGGCCTCATAGGAGCGAACTTCCTTTTGCCATTTTATTTTATGATGTCTTGCAGACAAGTTTATTGTTTTCTTAACCAGTAAGTTGGAAACCAGATGGTTTAGTTTGTGACCACCACAAGAGACCACGTTGGCTCTCCTATATATATGATTTATTGGCCATAGACAAAACACATCAATTCGAGATAGGGTTTTTGCCTTCTCTCATTGTTTGTGTCGCCATCATAGTCTACGCCATCCTAAATGCCGGCGTGCACCGGCGAGAGGGACAGAAGGTCTCCGGAACCTCTCATCCTTGTGATTTTTCATTGGGATTGCATAAATTATGTTTTTGAAAAGCGCCGCACGTGACTGCGCACTGTCACTACGGGTCATCTTTTGTCCAAGTTAGGTGATATCACATACTTTTGTCTCCATCGCCATCAGCTTCGTGTCAAGAACATCGCGTCTAAAGCAGCCACCGCGGCTTCACCTACAAACGATCACATCGTGTCCTGTCAACTGATCCGATCTTCTATTATGGTTGTTGTTGCACGTGAGATGATACGGTTCATATTGTTTCACGCGTCTAGTCTGTTCAAGTTCAACACGCTAATAATTTATTTAGTCATGATTCATATTGTGAAATTGATAGTCATGATATTATCTAACTTTCCAACTAGTATGACCAGACGGTGCGACTACCATTGTTCAAAGTTTGATTGTGACCAGCATTGTTGAGTAAGTTGGTTAATGCGATGGAACTTGGAAGTATTTCCATCTCAAGCAAAGTTATAATCAAATGATGGGCTATCTATTTCTCGAAAAATAAATCTCAAGAACAAAATGCACACCTCGGCAACCATTTGGGTTGTTACACGTGGGCATTCCTTTATCGATAAAAATGCCGTCTTCACACTGTCTACGAATTTGCTAGGTTAGGGGCAATCCTATTATAATTGCTACATCGAAGATTATGAGCCCAAATTGCACATGACAATACTACATGGGATAGTACATAGCGGCTTCATTCTTCTTTTTTATCAATTATTTTTAACAAGCTTTTGGCGATTTTCTTCATTTTTTGTGTGGTATCCTATTTACTTTGAGTGTCATTTTCTATGTTTTCCTTTCTTAGTTTCTCGTTTCTTTTTCCTCTTTTTTGATGCATGAATTTTTTAATTATTACCAAACATTTAAATAAATTGAACACTTCTAAATTCATAAATATTTTTTAAAAGTGGTCGATATTTTTAAAAAGTTCATGAACAATTTGAACATCACATGAATTTTTTGTGTGTACATACATTTTAAATTTGTGTACTTTTAGGGCAATAAATTCGCATATATAAACTGAATTTTAGTAATGTCTTTAATCTATAAAAGCTGGGCCAGGCATGATTCCATTGAAGACCTCGTTGTTACCGGTTTCTTCGTTAGAGCCCTCCTGTTCATTGCCAATGGGCCGGCCCAATGAAAATGCAAACACTATTTCAAATTTCCTTTTTTTACTTTCAAATGTGAATGTATTTTCAAATTTAAAAACACCTTTTTTAAAAGTAAACCTTTTTGAAAAAATAAAATAAGAGACCGCCAAAAAGTAAAAAAATAATAAAGCAAAGAGAAAGAGCAACATTAAAACGAAAGAAAACTGCAGTGAACAAACGTACATTGTGCGCGATTCACTGGGCTGGCACGCCTTGCTCGCATGCGTCAACTAGGATTTTCCTCTTTCTCGTTCAAAGCGAGCCGCACAGATCTACCTGATTAGACTCGGGCATATGGGGATCTGCGCGATCTGCTCATTACTATACACTTAAAATCGTAGAATAGGAAGCGAAAGCTATTTCTAGCCCGTACTGAGACATAACTTACTCTCGCCTCTAGAGACACGAGGGAGTGGGCAGGAACAGTTTTGTAGTGCTCTTACTTGAGATCTAGTCGGTGTTCTTCGTTGTGCTTTTCCTGTTAGTTTTTAATGTTTGCATCAGTTTACTTTGGTTTTTCATTTATTTTATTTAAATTTCTTTGTTTTTTCCTTGTTCTTTGGGTTTGTTTGTTTTCCTTTGCTTCTTTCTTCTGTTTTCAAAGGTTAACTTCACGGTTGTCCTTTTTTTTCAACACATGTCTACTTTTTTGCACAGACACTGTTCATTTCTTATACAACAGATATATTTTCTTATGCATTTTCAATATTTCTCCAATACATGATTAGCCATTTTTCCAACTTTTTGTTGTGGTGTCTGGTTTTTTCTACACACATTTTACATTTTTCGTAAAACATATTCATACACGTTCAACATTTTTAAAACACGTGATTAACATTTTTTATCAAAAAAATATTTTTTATTTTTTAATACATGTATACGTGTTTCAAATGCACATTGAAAAATTTATTGAAAGATAAGAAAAAAAATAGAATTATGTGAACATTTTGACATTGTATTTAGCATTTCTAAATGTCATTATTTTTTTCTGAAATTCTTGAACGTTCTTTAAAATGTCTAGTACTTTTTGAATTGTACGAATTTTTTTAAAACTACGTTATATATTGTATATATTTTTTAAATGTTACAGAAATATATTTGAAATACATCGACATTTCTCTAAGAAAAATAGAGTATATATTTCAAAAGGTACGAAATCTTTTTTTTAAACTGCATGATTTTTTTATACTTCTATAAACCTTTTCTGAACGTGCAATAAACATTTTTAATTAAGGAAACAATTTTTTATTTTAAAATATAGATAAAATTAATTAAAAAACTAGTAAATATGTACAAGAATGGAATGATATTGTCATGCTTGGATAGCAACATGTATGAATGAATAAAGAAGCCAACAACGTACAGAGAACCGCAAGATTCCCTCATGTTAGGGTTTGTTTTCCTCTCGGGGGCGATCTACGTCGCCGCCGTTGAGACCTGGATTTCCCCGATCCCCGCTCGTTTGCCTCGACTCTCTTCCTCGATCTGGCGGCGTCCCCTGTTTCGCCGATCGGGAGGGGTTTTGGAGGGAGGCGGAGAAGTTTGGGGCCCTGCAGCGAAGCCCGGTTTGTTAGATTGGGTTAGGGTTTTTGAGCATCATGGCGTCAGACGGAGCCTCGGCGTCGGCAGGCCCAGCAGCTACGGATGATGTGATAGCTTTAATGGCGGAACTCGGTCTCCGGGAAGAGGATCTAGATGATGTTGTCTTCGATGAGAAGGAGGCACCGGCGGAGGCAGCTCACTGGATAGCCCTAGCAAAGGTTTATACGGTCAAAACCTATAGCCAATTTTGGTTCTTCAGGAACATGCGTGCGGCCTGGGATTTGGCACAAGAGGTTCAGTTCAAACCGCTGGAAGAAAATCTGTATACAGTACAGTTTTCGTGTTTGGGAGATTGGGAACGAATCACAATGGATGGACCATGGCACTTTAGGGGAGATGCGGTGATCTTAAAACCATATGATGGGTTGTCGAAGCCAACCACTATTCAGCTGGATACAATTGAGATTTGGGTGCAAATACATGATGTTCCACCCATGTATGCTCACCTTGTGCCACCTTTAGCAGCAAAAATTGGGGAAGTTCTGTTTGTTGAACCCCAATCGCAGGATTTCACGGGAAACTTTCACCGTGTCTCGGTTCGGATCAATGTCAACAAACCACTGAAGAATGCTGTCTCAATGATACGGGACGGGAAACATCAAATCTACCGAGTCAAGTACGAGAAGCTACCTGATTGGTGTGCGGTATGTGGCATGCTTGGCCACGTCTTCAAGGAGCATGGCAGTGGTATTCACCCCCCTTCTGCTCTGGTCTACAAGGATCTTAGAGCATCATGGGTTATGCGCACGGGACAAGGCCCGGGTGGGGGTCGAGGCCGTCGTGGAGGCCGCCGAGGAGGATGGGGGGGGGGACATGGAACCAACGCTCGCACTGGTCATGAGGGAGGCAGCGCTGGACAGGAGGAGTTTGATCAAGAGACAGACTTGGATATGGCTAAAGCAGAAAATAATAGAAAGCGACCGCCGGGGGATGGAAAATCAGCTATTGTTGCAGCAAATTCTTTGGCTCGGGATGGGGTGCTCCAGCTGCCAGCGCCTCCACCAGTTCCCCGGAGCCCTAGCAGCAAACAGGAACCAAAGAGAACCAAGATGAGTTCAGCGACAGATGAGGATGTGGAGAATAACATGGGCGGTCATCGCAAGACTGTCACATATTTGGCGGGCTCCTTCGAGGAGCGCCGCCGGGCCCAATGAATATATTCTTCTGGAATTCTCGTGGTTCGGGTAAAGCCGCGACAATTCGAGAGCTTCGGGATTTTGCGAGGCAATTTACCCCTACCCTCTTATGCATTGTTGAAACTCAAATGGATAGTACTAGGGTAGAAGCTTTGTCGGGAACGCTTGGTTTTGACAGTTCTTATGCTGTGAGTAGTGATGGTAGAAGTGGTGGCATTGGCTTGTTTTGGAACAACTCAATAAATGTTGAAATTCTTGGTTATTCTGATTATCACCTCGACATTTCCATTGAGGAACAAGGTACGCCCAAGTGGAGAATGACGTGCGTGTACGGAGAGGCGCAAATGCACCTGAGGCATCAAACATGGACGACTTTAAAAAACATTAGCACTTTGAGCGACCTCCCTTGGCTATGCATTGGTGATTTTAACGAGGTTTTACGTCCGGAAGAACATCAAGGCATTGGACAACGGAGTAATGCTCAGATACAAGCTTTTCGAGAGGTGCTTGATGTTTGCATGTTGCTAGATTTGGGCTACTGAGGAAACCAGTGGGCTTTTGAGAAAAAAGTGACATGAGGCAGTTTTACAAGGTGCAGACTTGACCGCGCTTTGGCTACCGCTACATGGCTCGCGAGATACCCACTGGCATCTGTTACACATCTTATGGGGGTCACATCGGATCATTCTCCCCTCTTGCTTCGTCTAGAGGAGGGGGGAAAGGATCAGACTCGATGCCCTTTCAGGTATGAGCTCATGTGGGAAACACATGAGGAGTTCAAGGGTTGCATACAGTCGGGTTGGGGGCACGGGCCAACATGCACAACAGTGGTTGACCTACGACGCAAGCTACAAAATCTTGCGCAGGATGTTGGGAGGTGGAGCAGGGACACTTTTGGAAGCGTCAGAAAGGAGATAAAAAGGCTAAAGGAGACGCTGGCCGAACTACAAGGTGACCCTATGAGACTAGGCCCATCCCATGCAGAGCTAAAGATCAATGAGCGTTTGATAGAAATGTACCATAGGGAGGAGATCATGTGGCGACAGAGATCTCGGATTGTGTGGCTTACTGAAGGGGACAAGAACACTATTTTTTTCATCTAAGAGCTAGTATCCGGAGAAAGAAGAATATGATCAAGGCTTTAACAAACTCGTTGGGAGTGGAGATCTCTGATCCGGATGAGCTTAGAGCCCTAGCCAAGAGCTTCTATGAGAATCTGTACCAATACGAGGGTGTGCAGAATATGGAAGCGGTGCTGGAACACGTTCCCAGGAAAGTGACAGCCGTGATGAACACGAAACTTTGTGCGCCATATACGAGGGAGGAGGTCAAGGTTGCACTTTTCCAAATGTTCCCGACCAAAGCTCCGGGGCCATATGGCTTTCCAGCCACTTCTATTAGCGCCACTGGGATGTGTGTGAGGATGAAGTAACAGAAATAGTTCTCAAGATTGTGAAAGGTGAAGAAAGTGCAGAATCTATTAATGATACCGTCCTGGTCTTAATCCCAAAGGTAACAAACCCAACTGTTCTTGCTCAATTCCGGCCAATTAGTTTGTGTAATGTCTTGTACAAGATAGCCTTGAAGGTCATTGCAAACAGGTTAAAAGTGATCTTGCCTGATATAATCTCTGAAGAGCAGTCTGCTTTTGTCCCTAGAAGGCTAATCACGGACAATATTATTTGCGCCTATGAGTGTCTTCATTTTATGAAGCGATCTAGGGCAAAAAACAAACAGCTTTTGTGCTTTGAAGTTGGACATGATGAAAGCTTATGACCGCGTGGAGTGGGACTATCTGAGAGCGATTATGACCAAGTTGGGTTTTGATCAACACTGGATAAATGTGGTGATGGGTATGGTATCCTCAGTCTCATTTTCAGTATGTTTCAATGGTGAGAAGCTAGAACCCTTTAAGCCAACTAGAGGTATCTGGCAGGGAGACCCAATTTCCCCCTACTTATTTTTGATTGCAGCAGAGGGCCTTTCGTACCTCCTTAAATCAAGTTCTGAATCATCGGTGCCAGGTATAAAGGTGGTCCCTACAGCTCCAACTGTAAACCACCTTCTTTTTGCAGATGATAGCCTGTTGCTTTTCAAGGCAAGTGTGGAGGGATCAAATGCGGTGTCAAACCTACTTGATACATATTGTATGGCCTCGGGACAAAGGATCAATAATGAGAAATCATCAATCTTTTTCAGCAAGGGCTCCCCTGTTCAGTTGAAAGAGGCGATAAAGCAGAACCTGCATGTCCAGAACGAGTCCTTGAGTGAACGGTATCTTGGCATGCCAACGGATGTTGGCCATTCGAAGAACGGTACTTTCAAGTACCTCAGGGATCGAGTGTGGGAAAAGATTAAAGGATGGATGGCAAAACTGCTATCTTCTGGTGGCAAAGAGGTACTGATCAAGTCCGTAGCTCAAGCAATTCCTGTATACTCCATGGCATGCTTCCGACTTCCACGAGGTCTTTGTGAGAATATCACCTCCATCATCCGCAATTTTGGTGGGGTTCAAAGCAAGGAAAGAGGAAACCGTGCTGGGTTGCTTGGGATACTATAACGTTGCCAAAACATCTGGGAGGCTTGGGATTTCGTGACATGGAGATTTTCAATCTTGCTCTCCTGGCGAGATAGGCATGGCGAACCTTTACGGACAACACATCTCTTAGTGCTAGAATTCTCAAGGTGGTTTATTTCCCTGACTGCTCTCTGCTACAAGCTGAACTTGGCTCGCATCCCTCACAGATATGGCGGGCCATTCTAGACGGGCGAGAGGTTATGGCACATGGGATTATTTGAAGGATAGGTGATGGCGAGACAACGAGCATTTGGAGTGATAATTTGATTCCCATAGACAATTTCAAGTGCCCAGTAACATCGCTTGTTCCAAATGCTCCTGTTAAAGTGGCACAACTTATTGATAATACAACTGCTAGTTGGAATGAGAATCTGGTTCGATCTGTTTTTACTCAGGGAGATGCGGAAGCTATCTTGCGGATCCCGTTATGCACACGTCAAGTCGAGGACTTTTGGGCATGGCATGAAGAGACCCGAGGGGGGTTCAGTGTTTGGTCGGCCTACATGATGATTATGCGTTTAAAACACATCCATGAGGCTGTGTATGATGAGCACGGTGAGACCTCGTATGATCCTAGTGAAACCAAGAAGTGGTCTATGATATGGCACCTGCAGGTTCCCTCGAAACTGAAGTTTTTTGTGTGGTGTCTCGCTCAAAAGTCCATGCCAACTGGCACTGTTTTGAAGCATCGACATATGTCAACGGAAGATGCTTGTCCGATCTGCGGGGATGTCGATACATGGAAACATGCTCTCATCTCTTGCCCGATGGCGGCTAGTGTTTGGGCACTGGCACCGGAAGAACTCGTAGCTCACATGATTGATCGGGGAGAGGATAATCCCAGGGAGTGGCTATTCTCCATGCATGAAGTGTTGCCAACGGGACTGTTTGATCAACTGGTGGTCACGTTATGGGCCCTCTAGGGGGTACGGAGGAAGGCTATTCATGAAAACATCTTCCAAACACCTCATTCAGTTCATACGTTCATAACAAAATATTTGGCCGACCTGCAAACTGTCAACAAGAGATCACCGGGGGTCCGTGTGCCGGCTGTAACGCGATCTCAGACTTGGGTGGCTCCTACGGTTGGCAATGCAAAGATGAATGTGGATGCTGCTGTGTCTAGCAATGGATTCGGGGTTGTAGGTGCTATTTGCAGAGATGGGAGCGGCATGTTCTTGGGTGCCTCAACACTTTGTTTCAACCACATTGTTGATCCGATGACTTTGGAAGCTCTTGCCATCAGAGAAGCCCTAGCGTTAGCAGATGACCTGTATGAGCGAATGATTCAAGTGGCTTCAGAGTGTAAGGTGGTGGTACAAGTACAAGATCTGAAGATGGACAACTCGTCGAGCTATAGTGCCATTATACATGAAATAATAGAACACTCCTCGTTTTTTGATTTTTGCACTTTTAGTCATGAATTTAGGAGCTTAAATTATGAAGCTCACAACTTAGCGAAGCATGCTTTATCTCTCGGTGGTGGCCAACACGTGTGGTTGGGACACCCCGGAAATTTACCCTCCGTCCCTGTAAACATTGTGACGATTTAATAAAGCTTCGCGAGGTTGTCTAAATAAAATAAAATAAAGAAGCCAACATAACATGTAAAGAGACAATATGTAACTTGCGACTGTACATAATTGTGTATTAATGGGCTGGCCCATTCCATACTTGCTTGGACGATACGTTCCGCAGCAAGCAATACATATCTGCAGGAGTTATATCTTGCTTATAGCAAGATGTATAATCTACTCTCTTTTTTTGGCAACGAATGTATGCTCTACTTTCCTAAAACGTTTCTCCTCTCACTATAGTACAAAGACGGGCATGTACTTTAGCACCATTTTCACTGTTTTTATTCATTTCTCTGCTTTTAATGTCTCAGTTGGTAGGTCGCGTTCCGGGTTTTATTTTCGTCCCACCTTACCCGGTCTTTTTTGGTACTTTTTTGGTACTTGCTCCCACCTCCCGCCGACCCACCACGAACCGACAAAACCACGTACCGAGTCCTCCACCAGCCCCCGCGCTCTTCAAGTCGTAACCACCGATCGCGCCCGAAACAAGCGACGAAAAAAAAATCTACGAAAATTAACCAGCGATAAAAAAACCTACGAAAAATAACCAGCGAAAAAACCCCGCACGTACGAGCGACGTCACATGCCCTCGAGCGAGAACGACTCGCACGCTAGACTCCCTGCCCTCGTTCGTCGCCGCCTTCATCCCTTCGCCGTCGCCGCCCTTCATCCCTTCGCCGCCGCCCTCGGTCTCACATCAAAGGCGCCCCACTCGCACAACAAACTCGCCGCCCTTCTGGAGCCGAAAGCCGATCCATAGATCCCCATCTGGACGCGCACGTCCGCCTTCTTGGATCAATCGCTGCCATCATGGAGCCGCCGCCGCCGTCGCCGCGGAACCCCTCGGACGCCTCCGCCTTCGTGGATCCATTGCCGTCGTCGCGGATCCACCTCTTCCTCCTCCGTTGCTGCCCCTCCGCCCCACCTGCCGGCATCGACCTCATCCAGCACGCCTACCTGGTCGGGGCCCCTGACTCGTCGTCCGCCACCTGGTCGTGCGCGTCTTGTCTCTTGGGACGCCGCTCCGACCCGATCCGGGGAGGAGGCAGCCTCTGTCTGCGGCAATGAGGGCGGCGGCCGGCTGCGCGAGAGGTTGATGCCTTTGTTTCTGTTTCGCGCTGCAGGTCGTCTTCACGGAGCTTTGCAACATGCTGGATCCCGGGAAGCCGGCCTTCACCCCCAAGAAGGGCAAGCCCAGCGTCGTCATGTTCGTCGGATTGCAGGGTGAGTCTCACGGACTAACCTCGGTTACTTGTTCTGTTTTTTGTTCTATGCATATATATGTACCACTCTGTGTGTAGTATTTCTAGACCATCTACAATAAACTTGATGTTTAAGCACATGTGATGCGCTCATAGGTGTCATGGGAACTATATGTTTCATGTTTATCCAAATTGTCGTGATAGCCAAGCAAAATTGAATGGTCCAAACCTTGTTGAATTGATGTAAATTTAGGTTATCATTGCGTGTAGAATTGCGGTTAGGGTCATCAGTTGCCTTTCACCAATAGAAGCTGAACTTGTTTAGTTTATTGCTGTAATCTTATCCTCTATTTATGTGCTTTACTTCGTTAATTGTGATGGCAAGCAACTATAGCAGTCGGTATTATACACACGGGAGCTCTCAATTCTGTATTGCGATGGATGGCAAGGTAGATACATTGTTTTGTTGATCTGATTGTGCCTCCATGATGGCATCGTGATGCCCACCGCCGAAGGCGCTGCGTCGCGACCAAAGGGGCACGCGGCCACGGCCGGGGACTCACTGTAGTTGAAGCACGCCATCTCGCCACCATGTATGTTGTGTGTTCTTGTGCTGCAGGTCCTTGGGGTTGGGTGTTCTTGTCGCCACCATGTTCATGCAGGCACGAATTGGACTGAGAAATGCTAACAGAGGAGGAGAAGACCATGCAAGTACGTATGTGCCAAAATTGATAGATTTAACTCTAGGTATTGCATTATTTTGCTGCAATGTAGTAGTACTCTTTAAAGAATTTGTAGGAGATAGCAAAAGGAGTAGATGAAGGATCCATTGATTTAAAAACACGTGGAAAGAATTCAGTTTTGTAAATATTGTATATACCCTTCCCCTGAAAAGTTTGACGTTGTTACTTGGGAAAAAGGAAAATGCCCACAGATCAAATCCTTTGATACATTGATTACTTTTTAGTTATGCAAAGTTTAAACTTCAGTCATGCTTTATTGGTTGTTTTCCCCAATAAATATCTACCAACTGCAGGTCCTTGGGGTTGGGTGCGGCAAATCGCGGCTTGAAGACAATCTTTTGTGGTGGGGCGTCGCCGCCGCTGGCGGCACCTGCATAGACCGTCTCGCTGGGAACGAAGAGATGCTCCCCTGATTTTTTTTGAAATGATGCTCCCCTGATTTGGAGCTGTAGAAAGGAGGTGGTTGCAGACACAAAGTGGGGACACACAACTCCCAGTCATAATATTCTTTATCTTGGCTCGTTGTTTGGGGATGGACGCATCAATCTGATCGCGCTCTCCTCCATGCCAAACGGATCCTTGGTTCGGAGGTGCGCGGCGCCGACGATGACAACCTTTCTATCGACGCAAGAGCAGTAGGAGCTCATGACGTTGTTGATGCCACCACCATGCACGGGGTTGATGCAAGGCGGGACAAGTATGTATACCAGGCAAAGTACTCAATCTGTTTGGCATTTAGCTTTTTGATTCTGTTTTTAGTGAGCTTTTTGATTCAGATAATTTGTTTACCTGATGCCTTCACTCCAGGTAATCTGTTTGTCTGACATTTTGCTTTTTGATTCAGTGCGATCACTAATGGGGAGAACATAAAACTTCAATTGAGGGCACTGTGATTCTCTAGCTACATGTATCATGTAAGTGACGTCTTTCCTCGAATCTTCTATTCATTATATAACCTCTCAGGCCCTTAGAAAAGTATCTCTGTTAACTCGATTTCTTTCTGTTGATTCTTATAGAGCTTCTGCAGGAGGGCGTCACCTGTGGCATCACTTGCATCGACCTCTCACCGATCACCATCCCGAGGATGCACGACAGACTGGCGGAGCAGGGCACCAGTGATTGTTTCACCAATTTGCTTGACTCATAGTTCCCTTCCTCTCTCCACGCAACGTTGCCCATTGTTGCTAAGTTGTTAATTCATCAGGCCCATTATTGCGGCTACATAGTCTATTCATCTTGCCTTCCTTCTTAGGAGAAACCAATTTACTGAAGGTAACTATTCTTTATTTACATTTTATTTGTTTCTTCCTCCTACTTGTACGATTTGCGTCGGAAATATTCTGACTACTTGCATGAATTTTAGACCCTACTTGCACAGTTGCTTGCATTTTGTGTTGAGAAACATCTGCCACTTAAATGTACACAATACTTGCAAGTTCTATTTGTTGACTGTGCCATGATAACTTTAGGCCTTTAGTTGTACAAAACTGCCAAAGTAGGTGACAACCACCTGCAGCTCAATCCTTGTTTAACTCGACAGACAAGCTAAAGTAAATGCGGAGCCAAGATAAATTGTTGTAAGCCTTTTACTGACTAGGAACGAGGGGTTGTAGGAAGGAACACTGCACTATGAGTATGCCCTTTGTTAGCTCTTTGCCCTTTTCTGTAACACTAGCCTATAGAAGGATGAATGGTGTCAAGCTCCGGGCAACAAGTAGGATTATCTCAGTAGTAAGCAGTCAGCACCACTATCTGAGATTGCACATTTACGACCATGGTGGCACACAGAAAAGGAAGGTTGGTCTGAAACAAATTACCAAATGCTAGGATCAACATTTCTTTTCTAGAGCATCTCCTTTTCGGGAAAGTTGTTGTCGAGAACTCAGTTGCGTGTTCCTTTATTTTCAAGAAACTCTATATAGACCTTGATAGCTTGAATATAATGTTTTAGTATGGTGTATTTGTAAGGTACAATCCATTCATAATTATTGGTAGTAACATGTGTGTATGTGTATCTTTAAATGTACTGTCGCTAGATCAAAATTTGGACATACATAGATAGCTCCAGATGTAGCCTAAATGTTTTTTTACTCCCCATATAATCACTGTTGTGAATCCTTGTGCCGTTGTGCCTAGATATATCTAAATGCATCTGCTGCTATGTCTCTCAATACTCAATAGCATGGTTTCATGGCGAATCAGTGCCACTGTTATGTGTGTTGATGTTTGAACCGAACCAGTGATTTGTTAGAACTTATATTGTTTCTTGTATTGGATATCGGTTTTCCAAATCATAAGAATATTTGCTTTGCTTTGTTTTTTATATTTGCAGGTTGGCAATTTCGAAGTTATTGCCTTTCTAATTTAAATTGAAATAATTCCTCTTTGTCTTTAATATGGAGATGGGCACTGAACTTTAAAAAATAGTATGAACTCAACCCCTTCTGTAAATCAAATGTTTCATTTGCGGGGACGACGTGGGGCTCACGTCGAGCACTTCACCTGCAATGGGTGTGGCCTTCTCCATCTGCCAAACATGCTACAAGTACGAGCACCACGAGGGAACTGCCTGGAGTGCAAGCCCCGCCACAAGCTCCTCAAGGGTCAGTCAGCCTCCACCCACGGCCGAAGGCACTTGCATATGTGAAGAATATCCATGTCCGATTACATCGCCAGAAAGCAAAAACCATGAGAGCCCACACTAATCATCAAGGTAAAAATTGTCCTGCAGTCTTTTCTAATATTTCATTTGTATGTTGGTTTGGTAAACTTAGCATGCTGCGAGCTATTTTTAAGAAAGTTCGGTCATACCTGATGCTCCTATGAAAAATACATGTTAGGACTATTTACATGCCTATAATTAGGCCCACCAGTTTGGATGGCAAACAATTGCAGCTGCGAAGAATAAGATATCTTCTCGATCTCAGGGATCATCCCATCTGATCTTTTGTTTGATTGGGGTTGCGGTTTTGTTGGGCATATAAATTTGTGCTGGGTATATGATCATATTTTTGCTGGCACTGATGTATGGCCTTCCTTATGGTCATTTTTTATAAAAATAAATTGTGTCAGTTTTGCCGTCGATGATAGTAATAGTATCAAGTTCATATGGTAAAATAACTGATATGAAATACTACCCTCGGTTTAGATCTATTTCATGAAGGTCTCATATTAACACCTATGAGTGGGAGTTTCATAATATAGAGTTCCTTATAAGATTGGATACTATTTTTTGATCTGAAAATATCTATTGCCGATAAGAACGTATTTCACATAATAAATTGCTGGTTCATGCTGGAGCTTGAAATGTATTCCTTTTTCTCTGTAGGGATTTTTGAAACGAGCAGAAGATTAGTAACTTCTACGACATCAAAGATCTGACCTTTTAGAGTATGCACCATATTGATTTACTTATTAATTTATTCACACTATATCAGATTTGTCTTGAACGTGATACTTTATTGACTGTACCAGACACGGGAAGTTAACTGTTTTAATTATATAGGATTTGTCTGCACCAATTGCTGCATAAGTTCTCCTTGATACCAATTTACATACTTGCGCTACTAGGCCTTTGGTCAGTTTGCAACTGGTATTTTAGACATGTACGAGTATTCTCATGGTATTTCTATATGTTTTAATTAGTACCAGATGGAATTTGGGAATTAGTCTTACAAAAGAGAAGAGAAAAGGAAACATTATTCACGAGTTTGCAGGAATATGGAAACTCAAGGTAGTCTGTTAGCATAAGTAAAAAATAACTTTCATTTTATTTCTTGGTTCGACCAAATTATATTTTATCCGAACGTATGGATGATCGACACAATGGACATACGTAGTTTCTGGTTAGCACTACTCAGATAACAATTATGCCTACTATTACCATTTTTGTGCATTGTTTGGTCTTATGCATTTTAGTTAAATACATCCTTTGTGATGAATACTGATTTTTGAGCATACTATCTTCTTTTCATGTGGGGGAGATCGCTGATAGAAAAGAAAATTGTGTTTCTGATATGTTATGCTTATTTCTAAGTGCTTCCAATTTCCAACTATTAGGTATGCAACCTTAGATGAACAACTACCTCTTTATTTGCTTGAGGATGATTTGATTGTGCAATTAAGACTACATGATTTCACTTTTCATTTATATTTATTGGTGAGGGCGAGCTGGCGGCGGCATGGCGCGCTGGTGCGCGTGACCGCGGGTTCGGCCAGGGTGCGAACCGATCTGGCATGTGTGCTAGCGAAGTAAGGCGTAGAGGTGCTCCGGCCGACTGTGTGCGTTGGTCCGTGGCGGAGGTGCGAGGTAGGCGTGGATCTGGCGCCTAGCATGCGCGAGAGTGGACATATGGGCGTTGTGCGTTTCTTCGTGGCGAGAGGTGTGACTGTGCTGCTCTGCAGATTGATGATGTTGTTCTCCTGGTTTCGTGGATCTGCAGGGGGGTAGCCGGTGGTTGCGGCGCCAGATAATGCTGGGGCAGCGGCCTTGGGCTGATGGCTGCTATGGCAGGGGCTGCTGCACGGGCTCGGGATGGTGGATTTGGAGCGATGCACTCAGATCTGACCCTGACAACCGCGTTGTTTCTATGTCGCATGAGTTGATGTAGCTGGTCGTCGCATGAGGGCTATGCCGGCTGACGGCAGGGGGGGTGACCTACACAATGTGCTTGGCTTTGATGGCCTGGGTATCATTGCATGACCAGATTTGCAAGCAAGCTCACTGATAGGAGATCAGGGACTCTGAGCGAAAGCTCCGTGACCTTCTTAGAGGCATAGTCGTAGACATCTTCCTATCCTTTCATGTGCTTGGGCTCTCCGGGTGAGAACCTAAACTCCAGTTTTCTGGAGTGGGTGGCGGCGGCGTTTACGTCGTAACCATCTTCGGAGGCGTTGCCTTGGAGGGCCAGCCTTTGGATGTCGTGTGGGGCTCTTTCGTTTTCAAGGGCGGTGTATGTCGGGGCTGTGGCTCCGGGATCTTCTATTAAGTGTCGAGGCTGCGGCCTCGGGCAGTACTACGACAACAGCTCCAAGAGGTAGGGATGCTTGTCGGCATGGCTTGGGTGAGGACCTTGAAGTGTGGAAGCAGCAAGGTTGTCAGCTCCGTCAATGTGCCCCAGTCGGGACTGTTGGACGACATGTTGGGGCAGCGGCCCAGGATGTGGTGCAGCGTTCGTGGTCTATGTGCGGTTGGCCTGAGCAGCGTGAGCTGCGGGTAGCTGTATCGTTCGGCGTTAGTGCTCGAGGGACAGTGGTGGGGGCAGCGGCACCGGAAGGTGGTGCGGCATTCGTGGTCTGTGTGTGGCTGTCATGAGCAGCGTTGGCTACAGTTAGTTGTATCATGCGGCATTGCTGCTTGAGGAAGAGCGGTGGCATGTCGGGGTTGTGGCGCGGGATCCGTTCGTTCGAGTTCCTTCTCTTTTGTTTTATCCTTTGTAATCTAATTTCTGCCTAACTACGGGCTAGAAAAGCTGTTGCATGATTAGGAGTAGAGATTTGTTTTCTGGAACTTGCTTTTAATCAGGATGGGTTATAGGCAATTACAGATTGATGACTGCATTGCTGCTCATTACTGAAAACAAGTAGATTACCTTGCAAGCATCCAGGAATTCAAAAGCATGGAGGAAATTACCTACAAGCAGTATACAGAGAGACTGATTCTATAATATTCTTTTTGTTGTAGACGGAAGAGAAAGCAATATGAAGTTTCTGAGGCAGGTAATGTTCCTTGCATCCTTAGCTTAGTTTGATCCAATTTTATAGTGACATTGGAGGCCTTGGATTCGTAGTCCTAATGCATTGTACTAAAATAAATAAATCCTCAACCATGCTTTTCAGTATGTTGAATTATGTGAGGATAGTTTTCAGTTTATACGCATGTCTATGAACTTTGGTTTCAGTCTAGGGAGGTCACACTTTGATTGGATATTTGACATGTCAGAAGACACTTGTTTGAAAAATAATACCAGCCAGTCACACATGTTCGACATAAAGAATATGAAATATCTTCAATAGCTACTCCTTCAGGGAATCCTTTGCTTCTGGTATAGTCTCATATTCAACCTTCTGAACTGACATCAAACACATCCTCTGAACTACCAGACTGGATGGTGATTTTGTAGGTAAACTAATTTTAAGAAAAGTAGATTACTTGCAACAAATATTTTAGTCTTTCACCCATATTCTCTTGTTTTTTGCAACTATTCCAAGATAGGTCCCATACTTTCCATTGCAATGCACATCAATTTCATTTGGAAACATACCATGGTCCAATTGTTTGTTTTCTTTACCAGTTTGCATGGCCATTGTGTACAACCATGTTATCTGTTGCTTGATGAAACATGATGTTTATGATTACAGACGAGTGAGTCATATCTCATGATGAGCCATTTCGCCTTCCTTTATGTAGTGTAAATTTAACCATTGACATATCACTCGGAGAAACATTTTTAGCTGGGAGAAGGAAGAGAAGAAGGGTGCTTGAATGGTACAAAAAGAAGTCGTCAATGCAACCCATTGCAACTCACACATGTTCTACTGATGCAGAGGTACCTTTCCTTGCTTGGGAGTTATACGTGGTTCTGTTTGCTAAATCTGTTTTAGGTTTAGACTGATCTTGCATGCTTAGCTTTTTAGTGTATAACCAGTTTGTAGGTCCTACTATTTGATCACCTGATGCAATGGATGGGTGCCGGATGGCGTCTTTGGCGTTTCGTTGGGGTACGACCAAACTACACTGCAGTTCGGTCTAGCCAAAGTTATGCATGCTGTTTATCTCTACTTTGCGTGTGAATGTCCCTGAAACATGGTTTTGTTTGACTCTAGGTTCAGGACAATAAACATGATAACTCAATCACTGTTATCAGAACAAGGTATGCACACTGATGGCGATGAACCCAGTGACGGCGAGCGCGGGGGGCACGAGCACCAGGCTGAATAGCACGACGAGAGGCATCACAGTGCGACACCGACGAGGCTATCTACCAGGATGAGGCCGGAGAGGCCCAGCAACATGCTGCCAACACTATTTTATGAATATGATCAAGTGGTGTGTTGTGGGTGCAGTTTGCCTGTATCCTTTTTTTATTTGTCAGGTTTCTGTCTTCCTGGCTAGATTGTGTCACTTCCATTTAATCAAAAGAGTTTTAGTTGTTCCCCGAAGACACATCTCACTCACTGTAATTAGGAACTAACTGTTGTTTGCCTCAAACATATACATGATCTATTGACTCCTACCAAAATTTCAGAACTACCCATGCAGAAAAAAAACATCTATCGACTCTTAGCAACATCGACTAGCTTATTGGCATGGCAAAGGCTCTAATTTTCCATATATTGGAATCTTTTACCGCTTCAATGATAAAGGTGCAGATTTATCCCCCTTGTTTGATCTACTCCATTTACCTTTATTTATTAGTGGTGATGGTCTGCCGAAGTGTTGTGACTTATGAGATATAGCGGTCGAACTTCTGGTTGATCATACTGTAGTCAAAAATGAGAACAAGAAAGTGTTTTGACAATCTGTTGTTTATCACGGCATGGGACACATGTATATAGAGTACATTTTGAAGCTAAATGAATGAACGATAATGAACTCTAGATTTCTTGAGTATAGATTAATTATCTAGATTTCTTGAGTAAAGATTAATGTGCGTAAACTTTGCACCTTTAGCTCTCTAAATAAAACCAATGATGGTTAGCCTGATTTTTGGAGTTCTATTTGGAGCTTAGTAGGCTTGAACAAACGGAAGCTTATTAAGATGTTTTTTGGAATGTGCTTTGCTCTTGATGAGACAATTTTTTTGGTAGCAATGCACGCACAGCCCTGAGCCCTGGATGTTAGGCCGCGGCATCCCCGGCGATGGCGCATTAGGACCTCACCAAAGGTGAAGATGATGTGGCATGCCATCTTGCCGCCGGTGAAGGAGAGGCACCTGTTAATGCAATGGAGTGTGGAGTGCGGGGAGGTTGCATTCCCTAGATATGCTGGTAGGGTTTAGAGGGTTGGCTGGCGGCGGAGGCGGCGACTTTTGATAGGGGGCGACGAGATAGTGCTTGACAACACTTGCTGATCATGGATGTCGGTGGCAAGTGGTTGGGCACGTAGAGGTGGGCGGGTTGATAGAGTGGATGAAGAAAAAGGTGGGCGGTGGGAGTAAGAAGAATAGTAGTACCAGCGGGTCGTCGGTGGTGGAGGAGAGGCCAGGGATTGACGGACTCAAGTGCGGTGTGCGAGCGGTCATGGGCACCAGAGATGGTGGTTGGGTTTAGAGGGATGGATGGTATTGACGCTGCGGAGGTGGCGACTCAAGCATGGGGCGACATTCGGTAACACTCACCGGCTATAGGGTGGCAGTGGCAATTGGTTAGGCACGAAGAGGTGGGCGGGTCAATAGGATGGACAAAGAAAAAAAGCAGAAGAGGGAGGAAGAAGAACCATTAGCAGAGATGGATCGTCGTTGATAGAGATGGGCAGTGGATTAATCGATTTGAATGTAGGGTACGAGAGGTCTCGCGATTTGAATGTAGGGTACGAGAGGTCTCGGGTGGCGGAGATGGTGGCAAGGTTTAAAGGGATGGTCAGCGCAACATCCCGCAACATTTCATTTGCATACTCCTATCCCGAGCAATCATAGAAATAAAAGAAATTTGTGAAACTATGTTAGAAATATCTATTTATGTGGAGAGATGAGGAAGAATGCAGCTCTCATGATATCATTTTCATTGTCAACATATTAGTAACATTGTGAGTATAAGAATGCCGATTATCTGCATTGTCGCCCGTAGCAACGCACGGGCACTCTACTAGTGTAATATAGTTTTCAAATTTTTTCTTCGATTTGTATAGTTTCTTTGTTTTGCAGCGGTCTTACTTCGGTTTTCTTTTTCTTTCTTTTTTGGTTTTCTTCATTCCTTTCTCATTTTTATTGTATTTTTTCTTTCCTTTATTTTTCTATGATTTCTGTTATGTTATGCTCCAAATTCAAGTATAAAAAGGGAGGCTAACTTCTATATACTATGGTATAAAAGGTTTGATTCATTTACGATAACACGTGGATTTAAGATGTCTGCATATGATAGTTGTGTTTACATTAAATTTGTTGATGGATCAACCTTATACTTCATGTTATATGTTGATGATATGTAGATTACTGCCAAGGGCAAGAAAGAGATCACTGCTTTAAAGGCACAATTAAGTAGTGAGTTTGAGATGAAGGATCTTGGTGCTGGTAAGAAAATTCTAGATATGGAGCTTACGAGGGACAAAAATTCGGGTTTGTTATTTCTTAGTCACCAGAGTTACATTAAGAAAGTTCTTCATCGTTTTAACATGCATGATGCTAAGCCAGTAAGCACTCCCATTGCTCCTCATTTGAAATTGTCATCTTCTCATTGAAGGAAATATGCCCTAGAGGCAATAATAAAGTTGTTATTTATATTTCCTTATATCATGATAAATGTTTATTATTCATGCTAGAATTGTATTAACCGGAAACTAAGTACATGTGCGAATACATAGACAAATAGAGTGTCACTAGTATGTCTCTACTTGACTAGCTCATTAATCAAAGATGGTTAAGTTTCCTAGCCATGGACAAGAGTTGTCATTTGATGAACGAGATCACATCATTAGAGAATGATGTGATTGACTTGACCCATCCGTTAGCTTAGCACTATGATCGTTTAGTTTATTGCTATTGCTTTCTTCATAACTTATACATGTTCCTATGACTATGAGATTATGCAACTCCCGAATACCGAAGGAACACTTAGTATGTTATCAAACGTCACAATGTAACTGAGTGATTATAAAGATGCTAGACAGGTGTCTCCGATGGTATTTGTTGAGTTGGCATAGATCGAGATTAGGATTTGTCACTCCGATTGTCGGAGAGGCATCTCTGGGCCCTCTTGGTAATGCACATCACTATAAGCCTTGCAAGCAATGTGACTAATGAGTTAGTTGCGGGATGATGCATTACTGAACGAGTAAAGAGACTTGCTGGTAACGAGATTGAACTAGGTATTGAGATACCGAAGATCGATTCTCGGGCAAGTAACATACAGATGACAAAGGGAACAACGTAGGTAGTTATGCGGTTCGACCGATAAAGATCTTCGTAGAATATGTAGGAGCCAATATGAGCATCCAGGTTCCGCTATTGGTTATTGACCAGAGATGTGTCTCGGTCATGTCTACATAGTTCTCGAACCCGTAGGGTCCGCACGCTTAATGTTCGATGACGATTTGTATTATGAGTTATGTGATTTGATGACCGAAGTTTGTTCGGAGTCCCGGATGAGATCACGTACATGACAAGGAGTCTCGAAATGGTCGAGAGGTAAAGATTCATATATTGGAAGGCTATATTCGGACATCGGAAAGGTTCCGAGTGATTCGGGTATTTTTCGGAGAACCGGGGAGTTACGGGAATTCACCGGGGGAAGTATTGGGCCTTATTGGGCTTTAGTGGAAAGGAGAGAAGGGCCACAAGGGGAGGCAGCGCGCCGCCCATGGACTCCCCCTATAGGCGCGCCCCTCCTAGGCCGGCCTCCTCCTCCCTGCTTTATATATGGGGGAGGGGGCATCCCAAAGGTACTCCGAGATTTATCTTAGCCGTGTGCGGTGCCCCCCTCCATAGTTTTACACCTTGGTCGTATTGTCCCAGTGCTTAGGCGAAGCCCTGCGTTGGTAACTTCATCATCACCGTCACCACGCCGTCGTGCTGACGGAACTCTCCCTCGGCCTCAACTGGATCAAGAGTTCGAGGGATGTCACCGAGTTGAACGTGTGTAGATCGCAGAGGTGTTGTACGTTCAGTACTTGGACCGGTTGAATCGCAAAGACGTTTGACTACATCAACCGCGTTACCAAACGCTTCCGCTTTCGGTCTACGAGGGTACGTAGACACACTCTCCCCTCTCGTGCTATGCATCTCCTAGATAGATCTTGCGTGATTGTAGGAATTTTTTTTGAAATACTGTGTTCTCCAACAGTGGCATCCGAGCCAGGTCTATGCGTAGATGTATGCACGAGTAGAACACAAAGAGTTGTGGGCGATAATAGTCATACTGCTTACCAGCATGTGATACTCTGATTCGGCGGTATTGTTGGATGAAGCGGCCCAGACCGACATTACATGACCGCGTTCATGAGAGTGGTTCTAGCGATGAGCTTCACACACAAGTGGCTAGTGGGTGTCTGTTTCTCCAGCTTTAATTGAATCGAGTGTGACTACGCCCGATCCTTGTTGAAGGTTAAAACAACACACTTGACGAAAAATCGTTGTGGTTTTGATGCGTAGGTAAGAACGGTTCTTGCTAGAAGCCCGTAGCAGTCACGTAAAACTTGCAACAACAAAGTAGAGGACGTCTAACTTGTTTTTATAGGGCTTGCTGTGATGTGATATGGTCACGACATGATGAGATATAAATTGTTGTATGAGATGATCATGTTTGTTAAAGTTATCGGCAACTAGCAGGAGCCTTATGGTTGTCTCTTTATTGCATAAGATGCAAGCGCCATATAATTGCTTTACTTTATCTTTATGCGATGGCAATAGTTGCAAAAGCAATAGTTGGCAAGACGACCATGTGACGACACATTGATAGAGATCAAGATGATGGAGATCAAAGGCACAAGATGATAATGGCCATATCATGTCATATATTTTGATTGCATGTGATGTTTATCTTTTATGCATCTTATTTTGCTTAGTACAACGGTAGCATTATGAGATGACCCCTTACTAAAATTTCAAGGTATAAGTGTTCTCCCTGAGTATGCACCATTGCGACAGTTCTCGTGCCGAGACACCACGTGATGATCGGGTGTGATAAGCTCTACGTTCACATACAACGGGTGCAAACCAGTTTTGCACACGCGGAATACTCGCATTAAACTTGACGAGCCTAGCATATGCAGGTATGGCCTCGGAACACTGAGACCGAAAGGTCGAACGTGAATCATATAGTATATATGATCAACATAGTGATGTTCACGATTGAAAACTACTCCATCTCACGTGATGATCGGACATGGTTTAGTTGATATGGATCACGTGATCATTTAGATGACTAGAGGGATGTCTATCTAAGTTGAAGTTCTTAAGTAATATGATTAATTGAACTTTAATTTATCATGAACTTAGTCCTGATAGTATTTACAAATTATGTTGTAGATCAATAGCTCACGTATAGGTTCCCCATTTTATTTATGATATATTTCTAGAGAAAACTAAGTTGAAAGATGATAGTAGCAATGATGCGGACAAGGTCCTGTGGGGGAACGCAGTAATTTCAAAAAAAAAATCCTACGCACATGCAAGATCTATCTAGGTGATGCATAGAAACGAGAGGGGGGAGTGTTGTCCACATACCCTCGTAGACCGTAAGCGGAAGCATTATGACAACGCGGTTGATGTAGTCGTACGCCTTCACGATCCGACCGATCCTAGCACCGAAGGTACGGGACCTCCGCGATCTGCACACGTTCAGCTCGGTGACGTCCCACGAACTCTAGATCCAGCTGAGTGTCAAGGGAGAGCTTCGTCAGCACGACGGCGTGATGACGGTGATGATGAAGTTACCAACGCAGGGCTTCGCCTAAGCTCTACAACGATATGACTGAGGTGGAAATCTGTGGAGGGGGGCACCGCACACGGCTAAGAGATCAACTTGTGTGTCTACAGGGTGCCCCCTCCCCCGTATATAAAGGAGTGGAGGAGGGGAAGGGCCGGCCCCTCTATGGCACGCCCAAGGGGAGTCCTACTCCCACCGGGAGTAGCATCCCCCTTCCCTAGTTGGATTAGGAGAGGAAGGAAGGGAGAGAGAGGGGGAAGGAAAGGGGGGCCGACCCCCACCCAATTCAGATTGGGCTTGGGGGTGGGGGCACCCTCCTAGGACCCCTTCTCCTCTCTCCCACTAAGGCCCAATAAGGCCCATATACTTCTCGGGGGGTTCCGGTAACCTCCCGGTACTCCGGTATATTCCCGAACTCACCCGGAACCATTCATTGTCCAAACATAGGATTCCAATATATCGATCTTTATGTCTCGACCATTCCGAGGCTCCTCGTCATGTTCGTGATCTCATCCGGGACTCCGAACAACCTTCGGTACATCATAACACATAAACTCATAATACCGATTGTCACCGAACGTTAAGCGTGCGGACCCTACGGGTTCGAGAACTATGTAGACATGACCGAGACTCATCTCCCTTTGTCATCGATATGTTACTTGCCCGAGATTCGATCATCGGTATCTTAATACCTAGTTCAATCTCATTACCGACAAGTCTCTTTTCTCGTTCCATAATGCAACATCCCGCAACTAACTCATTAGTCACATTGCTTGCAAGGCTTATAGTGATGTGCATTACCGAGAGGGCTGAGAGATACCTCTTCGATACACGGAGTGACAAATCCTAATCTGGATCTATGCCAACTCAACCAACACCATCAGAGACACCTGTAGAGCATCTTTTAGTCACCCGGTTACGTTGTGACGTTTAATAGCACACTAAGTGTCCCTCTGGTATTCGGGAGTTGCACAATCTCATAGTCATAGGAACATGTATAAGTTATGGAGAAAGCAATAGCAGTAAACTAAACGATCAAAGTGCTAAGCTAGCAGATGAGTAAAGTCAATCACATCATTCTATAATGATGTGGCACCATTCATCAAATGAAAACTCTTTGTCCATGGCTAGGAAACTTAACCATCTTTGATTAACGAGCTAGTCAAGTAGAGGCATACTAGTGACACTCCGTTTGTCTATGTATTCACACATGTACTAAGTTTCTGGTTAATACAATTCTAGCATGAATAATAAACATTTATCATGATATAAGGAAATATAAATAACAACTTTATTATTGCCTCTAGGGCATATTTCCTTCAGGTCCATGATGTGAGGATTATCCTCATTACTGCACAGAAGAATTATATCCTTGATTCACCGCTAGGTGATGGACCTATTGCAGGAGCAGATGCAGACGTTATGAACATTTGGCAAAGCTCGGTATGATGACTACTTGATAGTTTAGTGCACCATGATTTACGGTTTATAACCGGGACTTCAAAAATGTTTTGAATGCCACGGAACATATAAGATGTTCCAAGAGCTGAAATTTGTATTTCAGACTCATGCCCAAGTCGAGAGGTATGAGACCTCTGACAAATACTTTGCCTACAAGATGGAGGAGAATAGCTCAACCAGTGAGCATGTGCTCAGAATGTCTGAGCGCTACAATCGCTTGAATCAAGTGGGAGTTAAATCTTCTAGATAAGATAGTGATTGACAGAGTTCTCTAGTCACTATCACCAAGTTATTGGAACTTCGTGATGAACTATAATATGCAAGGGATGATGAAAACGATTCCCCGAGCTCTTTGTGATGCTGAAATCGGCGAAGGTAGAAATCAAGAAAAGCATCAAGTGTTGATGGTTGACAAGACCACTAGTTTCAAGTAAAAGGGCAAGGGAAAGAAAGGGAACTTCAAGAAGAATGGCAAGCAAGTTGCCGCTCCCATGAAGAAACCCAAAGCTAGACCCCAGCCTAAAACTGAGTGCTTCTACTGCAAAGGAAATGGTCACTGGAAGTGGAACTACCCCAAATACTTTGCGGATAAGAAGGATGGCAAAGTGAACAAAGGTATATTTGATATATAGATTAGTGATGTGTACTTTACTAGTGTTCATAGTAACCCCTAGCTATTTGATACCAATTCAGTTGCTATGATTAGTAACTCGAAATAGGAGTTACAAAATGAACAGAGACTAGTTGAGGGCAAAGTGACGATGTGTGTTGGAAGAGATTCCAAGGTTGATAAGATCACCATCGCATACTCCCTCTACCTTCGGGATTAGTGTTGAACCTAAATAAATGTTATTTGGTGTTTGCGTTGAGCATAATATGATTGGATCATGTTTATTGCAATACAGTTATTCATTTAAGTCAAAGAATAATTGTTGTTCTATTTACATGAATAAAACCTTCTATGGTCATACACTTAAAATAAATGGTTTATTGAATCTCGATTGTAGCGATACACATATTCATAGTATTGAAGCCAAAAGATGCAAAGTTAATAGTGATAGTGCAACTTATCTGTGGCACTGCCGTTTAGGTCATATTGGTGTAAAGCGCATGAAGAAACTCCATGCTAATGGGCTTTTGGAATCACTTGATACTTGCGAACCATGCCTCATGGGCAACATGACTAAGACTCCGTTCTCCGGAACAATGGAGTGAGCCACTGAATTATTGGAAATAATACATACCGATGTATACGGTCCAATGAATGTTGAGGCTCGCGGCGGGTATCGTTATTTTCTGACCTTCACAGATGATTTGGGCAGATATGGGTATATCTTCTTAATGAAACATAAGTCTAAAACATTTGAAAAGTTCAAAGAATTTCAGAGAGAAGTGGAAAATCATCGTAACAAGAAAATAAATTTTCTACGATCTGATCACGGAGGCAAATATTTGAGTTAAGAGTTTGGCCTTCAGTTAAAACAATGTGGAATAGTTTCACAACTCATGCCACCTGGAACACCACAGCGTAATGGTGTGTCCGAACGTCATAACCGTACTTTATTAGATATGGTGTGATATATGATGTCTCTTACCGATTTACCACTATCGTTTTAGGGGTTATGCATTAGAGACAACTGCATTCACGTTAAATAGGGCACCATCTAAATCCGTTGAGATGACACCGTATGAACTATGGTTTGGCAAGAAACCAAAGCTATCGTTTCTTAAAGTTTGGGGTTGCGATGCTTATGTGAAAAAAAGCTTCAACCTGATAAGCTCGAACCCAAATCGGAGAAATGTGTCTTCATAGGATACCCAAAGGAAACTGTTGGGTACACCTTCTATCACAGATCCGAAAGCAAAACATTCGTTGCTAAGAATGGATCCTTTCTAGAGAAAGAGTTTCTCTTGAAAGAAGTGAGTGGGAGGAAATTAGAACTTGATGAGGTAATTGTACCTTCTCTCGAATTGGAAAGTAGCTCATCACTGAAATCAGTTCCAGTGATGCCTACACCAATTAGTGAGGAAGTTAATGATGATGATCATGAAACTTCTGATCAAGTTACTACCGAACCTCGTAGGTCAACCAGAGTAAGATCCGCACCACAGTGGTACGGTAATCATGTTCTGGAGGTCATGTTACTTGACCATGACGAACCTACGAACTACGAGGAAGAGATGATGAGCCTAGATTCCGCGAAATGGCTTGAGGCCATGAAATCTGAGATGGGATCCATGTATAAGAACAAAGTATGGACTTTGATTGACTTGCCCGATGATCGGCGATCCATTGAGAATAAATGGATCTTCAAGAGGAAGACGGACGCTGATAGTAGTGTTACTATCTACAAAGCTCGACTTGTCGAAAAGTGTTTTTGACAAATCCAAGATGTTGACTACGATGAGATTTTCTCACTCGTATCGATGCTTAAAGTCTGTCCGAATCATGTTAGAAATTGCCACATTTTATGAAATCTGGCTAATGGATGTCAAAATACATTACTTAATGGATTTCTTAAAAAAGAGTTGTATATGATGCAACAAGAAGGTTTTGTCAATTCTAAAGGTGCTAACAAAGTGTGCAAGCTCCAGGGATCCATCTATGGACTGGTGCAAACATCTCAGAGTTGGAATATATGCTTTAATAAAGTGATCAAAGCATATGGTTTTATACAGACTTGCCGTGAAGCCCATATTTACAAGAAAGTGAGTGGGAGCACTACAACGTTTCTGATAAGTATATGTGAATGACATATTGTTGATCGGAAATAATGTAGAATTTTTTGGAAGGCATAAAGGAGTGTATGAAAGGAGTTTTTCAAAGAAACACCTCGGTGAAGCTGCTTACATATTGAGCATCAAGATCTATAGAGATAGATCAAGACGCTTGATATATTTTTCAATGAGTACATACCTTGACAAGATTTTGAAGTGGTTCAAAATGAAACAGTCAAAGAAGGAGTTCTTGCCTGTGTTGCAAGATGTGAAGTTGAGTAAAGACTCAAAAACCGACCACGGCAGAAAATAGAAAGAGAATGAAAAGTCATTCCCTATGCCTCGGCCATAGGTTCTATAAAGTATGATATGCTGTGTACCAGACCTATTGTGTACCTCACCAAGAGTTTGGCAGGAGGGTACAATAATGATCCAGGAGTGGATCACTAGACATCGGTCAAAATTATCCTTAGTGGAATAAGGATATGTTTCTCGGTTATGGAGGTGACAAGAAGTTTGTCGTAAAGAGTTACGTCGATACAAGTTTTGACACCAATCTGGATGACTCTGAGTCTCAATCTAGATACATATTGAAAGTGGGAGCAATTAGCTAGAGTAGCTCTGTGCAGAGCACTGTAGACATAGAAAAATTTGCAAAATACATACGGCTCTGAATGTGGCAGACCCGTTGACTAAACTTCTCTCACAAGCAAAACATGATCACTATTTGGGTATTAATCACAAAGCGATGTGAACTAGATTATTGACTCTAGTGCAAGTGGGAGACTGAAGGAAATATGCCCTAGAGGCAATAATAAAGTTGTTATTTATATTTCCTTATATCATGATAAATGTATATTATTCATGCTAGAATTGTATTAACTGGAAACTTAGTACATGTGTGAATACATAGACAAACAGAGTGTCACTAGTATGCCTCTGCTTGACTAGCTCGTTAATCAAAGATGGTTACGTTTCCTAGCCATGGACAAGAGTTGTCATTTGATGAACGGGGTCACATCATTAGAGAATGATGTGATTGACTTGAATCCGTTAGCTTAGCACTATGATCGTTTAGTTTATTGCTATTGCTTTCTTCATAACTTATACATGTTCCTATGACTATGAGATTATGCAACTCCCGAATACCGGAGGAACACTTAGTGTGCTATCAAACGTCACAACGTAACTGGGTGATTATAAAGATGCTCTACACGTGTCTACGATGGTGTTTGTTGAGTTGGCATAGATCGAGATTAGGATTTGTCACTCCGATTGTCGGAGAGGTATCTCTGGGCCCTCTCGGTAATGCACATCACTATAAGCCTTGCAAGCAATGTGACTAATGAGTTAGTTGCCGGATGATGCATTATGGAACGAGTAAAGAGACTTGCTGGTAACGAGATTGAACTAGGTATTGAGATACCGATGATCGAATCTCGGGCAAGTAACAAACCGATGACAAAGGGAACAACGTATGTTGTTATGCGGTTCGACCGATAAAGATCTTCATAGAAGATGTAGGAGCCAATATGAGCATCCTGGTTCCACTATTGGTTATTGACCAGAGATGTTTCTCGGTCATGTCTACATAGTTCTCGAACCCGTAGGGTCCTCACGCTTAACTTTTGATGACGATTTGTATTATGAGTTATGTGATTTGATGACCGAAGTTTGTTCGGAGTCCCAGGTGAGATCACAGACATGACGAGAAGTCTGAAAATGGCCAAGAGGTAAAGATTCATATATTGGAAGGCTATATTCGGACATTGGAAAGGTTCCGAGTGATTCGGGTATTTTTTGGAGAACCGGGGAGTTACGGGAATTCACCGGGGGAAGTATTGGGCCTTATTGGGCTTTAGTGGAAAGGAGAGAAGGGCCGGAGGCAGCGCGCCCCCAAGGGCTGGTCCGAATTGGACTAGGAGGGGGCGGCGCCCCCTCTTTCCTTCTCTCTCTCCTCCTCCTTCCCACTCTCCACCTCTTGGAAATGGAAAGGGGATTCCAACTAGGATTGGGAATCCTAGTTGGACTCCCCCTATAGGCGCGCCCCTCCTAGGCCGGCCTCCTCCTCCTCCCTCATTTATATACGGGGGAGGGGCACTCCAAGATTTGTCTTAGCCGTGTGCGGTGCCCCCCTCCACAGTTTTACACCTCGGTCATATTGTCGTAGTGCTTAGGCAAAGATCTGCGTCGGTAACTTCAGCATCACCGTCACCACGCCATCGTGCTGATGGAACTCTCCCTCGGCCTCAACTGTATCAAGATTTCGAGGGATTTCACCGAGCTGAACGTGTGTAGATCGCGGAGGTGCCGTACGTTCGGTACTTGGATCGGTTGGATCGCGAAGACGTTCGACTACATCAACCGCGTTACTAAACGCTTCTGCTTTTGGTCTACGAGGGTACATAGACACACTCTCCCTTCTCATTGCTATGCATCTCCTAGATAGATTTTGTGTGATCGTAGGATTTTTTTTGAAATACTACGTTCTCCAACACTTATTGTCCTAATAATGATAAAGAATTTGAGTATATGCCAAGAGTTCCATATTCCAGTGTTGTTGGTTCTTTAATGTATGCCATGGTGTGTTCTAAGCCTGATTTATCATTTGCAGTGAGTTTGGTCAGTCGATACATGGCTAACCCTGGTAAAGAACATTGTGTAAGGACATATTTATCCCTAAGTGTTTTGGTGATTGATGACAACGCATTTGCGGACTAATCGTGTGCCATGAGTATTCCAGACACCTCTTTGCTAGGCACAAGACGATTGGGTGCCCCTCGAAGACTGACGAACACGGTGTCTTTTCTATGTTTCCTTTTGGTGGATTTGAGTCGTAGGAAAGCCGTACTATTAAGAGGGGGTCCACATTGGAAAGGTTTGGGTGGAATCATCACGTACACGTCTCCTTCTTATCCCCTCCTTCTTCCTTGGAGCTTCCTCCGTTTTCTTGCCTCCCGTGTCTGGCTGCCGTTGTTGGTTGCGGTAGTACTGCTCCCAGGTCAACGGTAGTACCATGGGCATTCGCGGTAGTACCGTGCGGTAGCGCGGTAGTACCGCAGGTGCCCACGGTAGTACCGCGTTCGCCGAGCGGTAGTACCACGCTATGCAGTCAGGCAGTAGTACCGCCCTTCGGCAGTACTACTGTGTCGGGTTTTTGCTACTTCCGTTTCTTTGCGGAAGTAGGCACGGAAGTTTCCCTTCTCCCTTGGCTGGGATTTTTGCCTCGCGGTAGTACCGCATGGGGGGGCGCGGTAGTACCGCGCGTGCGGAAGTACCACCCCCAGCTCCTGTGCGTCTGTTTATCGGTTCTGTGTTGGGGTTGCGGCAGTATCGTGAGTCGGTACAGTAGTACCGCGCGGCCTTGCGGTAGTACCACTGGCCAGGCGCGGTAGTACCGCTGGCCGCGGGCTGGTTGGTGGGTAACGGTTGGATCTTTTCCACACACTATATAAGGGGTCCCCTTCTTCCCCGTTGACTCACCTCTTCCACCACTAAGCTCCATTATTGCTGCAAGCTCCATTTTCACCCGATCTCACTCCCTAGCCAACCAAACTTGTTGATTTGCTCGGGAGTGGTTGAGAAGGCCCGGATCTACACTTCCACCAAGAGATATTTGATTCCCCCACTAATCCCTTGCGGATCTTGTTACTCTTGGGTGTTTGAGCATCCTAGACGATTGAGGTCACCGCGAAGCCATAGTCCATTGTGGTGAAGCTTCGTGGTGTCGTTGGGAGCCTCCAATTGAGTTGTGGAGATTGCCCCAACCTCGTTTGTAAAGGTTCGGTCGCCGCCTCCAAGGGCACCAATAGTGGAATCACGGCATCTCGTATTGTGTGAGGGTGTGAGGAGATTACGGTGGCCCTAGTGGCTTCTTGGGGAGCATTGTGCCTCCACACCGCTCCAACGGAGACGTACTTCCTTTCAAAGGGAAGGAACTTCGGCAACACATCCTCGTCTCCACCGTTTCCACTCTTGGTTATCTCGTGCCTTTACTTGTGGAAGCTTATTTGTTTCATATATCTTGCTTGCTTGTGTTCCTATCCGTGTTGCATCATATAGGTTGCTCACCTAGTTGCATATCTAGACAACCTACTTTGATGCAAAGTTTAAATTGCTAAAGAAAAGCTAAAAATTGTTAGTTGCCTATTCACCCCCCTCTAGTCAACCATATCGATCCTTTCAATTGGTATCAGAGCCTCATCTCTTTATCAAGGACTTTACCGTCCAAAGAGTATGGTTGATACCGTAGACGGTGTGGAGGAACACTCCGATGTGAATCCGATCTCGTCTACGGGCGATGGGGGAACCTCGGTCTCTCGTGAGGAGTTCAATGTGGCCTTGGAGACATTGAAAACCTCCATGACGACCGAAGTTGAAAGCATGTTTACTAAATTTCTTGAGGGGCTTAAACTATCCACCGCACCGTTAAAAGTGGGTGACCCCGCCAACAAGGTGACGGATGCTATCCCCGACAAGGGGGAAGCTAGTAGTGAAAAGGCTCCTTCTTCTAGTGGTAAGAATGGCACCGGAATCTTTGCCCATGTGGAACCACCACTTGTTTATGGTGGACCGGTTCCTTCCACTCATTTGAATCATGCCGGTCCTCCCCCTAAGATTGTGAAAAATGAGGACTTTGATTCTTGGGTTTACCGCTTTAAACGTCATTTAAATCATGTGAACACTAACCTTTGGAGAATCATTGAAGGTTTTTATCCGCATGTTCCAAGCAACTTCACTCCTCGAGAAGCCGCGGATAATCAATTCAATGAGAATGCTCTCTTCATCATTCAAGATGCAATTCCACCCGAAGACCTACCTCATCTTCGTCCATTCGCCTTGGCCAAAGATGCATGGCATTGTGTTGTCTCTATCTACCGGGGAAGCGCAAGCATTCAACGCTCCAATTATGAAGTGGTACAAGATGAGGCCGATGAGTTTGCAATGAAAGAAGATGAAGAACCTCGTGAGCTTTATCGGAGAGTAACCAAACTCGCGGACTCACTACGAGATCACGGGAGCAAGGACACGGATGACAATTGGATCAAGCGCAAATTCCTCAAGGCAATGATGCCCTATCACAAGGCCATGTCCTCCGTCATTCGTCAAAGACCGCACTTCCACACTTTGACCTCAAGCGAAGTGTTGGATGAGTTTGTGGCCATGAACATTTTGGACAAGACCGCCGACAATGCGGTGCTCCGTTCTCAACGGGCAAAGAAGCCTAACCTTGCATTGAAGGCCAAGCTCACCATGGAAGAAGAAGAAGAGGAAGAAGAGGAGAGCAACCCCGAAGATACGAAGTATGCATATCATGAACACATGGCACTTGCTTCAAGGCAATTTTGGAGCAAGAAAAACTCGAGGCCAAACTTTAGCAAAAGCAACTCGAGTGGCACAAGGGGCAAGCAACGTGTAAGAACTTGCTACAATTGCGGCAACGTGAGTCATTTCGTTGCAGAATGCCCGTATGAGAAGAGGGAAGACAATGGTGGCAAGCTCATCCGAAAGGACAAGGCCAAGTCGTTCCCCAACAAGAACAACTTCACCAAGAAGACTCCTCCCAAGGCTTTGGTTGTGCAAGAAGAGTACAATGAGGATGATGACGATGATGAAGATGGTGAGTCGGTTGCCATGGCCTCCGTTGCCATTGCAACAACGTCACGGGTGTCTCTCTTCGACTCACCCAACAAGAGCATCACCGCCAAGTGCCTCATGGCTAAAGCCACCAACAAGGTAACCTCCAACATCAAAACTACCATCATTAATCATCCTTCCCCGACGGATAGCATTAATGAACTTGAGGGAGCTAATGTGGAGGCTAACGAGTTTGAGGCCTTTATGGGCAAACTCAAGGGAAAATCCAAGAAGCACTTTGTTGCTCTCTTGGAACAACTTGGTGAAGCCAATGACATGATTGAGGCTCACGAAGACACCATCTCTAAGATGGAAGGGCATAGTCGTGACTATGCCGATGAGATTTCGGATCTTTCCAATGCTCTTGAGGAAGAGCGTGGTCTTCGTTTTGCTCTTGAGGAGTCACACAACGTTGATCATGGTAAGTTAAAGAAAGATTATGATCATGTCCTCATTGTTTCTCGTGTGCTAAATTTCGAGAAGGCCAAACTCGGGGTTGATCTTGCTAGACTCAAAGAGGAGTTTGATATACTTGACAAGGCCCACAAGGCCTTGAAGGGTATTCACGCTAGTCTCAAGGAGTCTAATGATCAACTCCAAGTGAAGCTAACTAAGGAGAAAGCAACTTTTCCTCATATGGTTCTAATTGATAATGCAAATGCTACTAACCCGTGTTGTGAGCATATACATCTTGTTGAGGAAAATGCTAAGTTGAAGGAGCAACTTGAGAGAGGTCTTGCGACTTGCATACAAGGCAAGAAGAACCTCAATGATCTCTTGATCAACCAACAGGGAGGTGTGGCCAAGGAAGGGGTTGGGTACGTGCCCGACTCCAAGAACAAGAAGAAGAATGACAAGACCAAACGACCTCCTCCCCTCATGCAAACCTTTGTGAGGGAGGGAGAGAGTGCCCCCGAGGAGAAGAAGAAGAACAATGTCAAGAAGGGCAATGTCACCCCTCTCAACAAAGCCGGCGATTTTAACCCTTCTTATGTGTTATGCCGTGCTAGTGATGGGCATGTTTATGCCAAATTTGTTGGTCATCTTCATGAAGACATTGAATGGTCTATTTGGGTTCCAAAAACCCTTGTTACTAACATCAAAGGACCCATTACAAAATGGGTACCTAAAACCAAGCATTGATCACTTGTAGGTGTTTGCTTCCGATGGGGGATCATGGTTGCTCGATAGCGGAGCTACAAATCATATGACCGGAAGCAAGGACTTGGTGGTGGACGTGCACAAGGTTCCATCTATGCCCACCAATGTCGAGTGGGGTGACGCCTCATCTTCTAAGGTATTGGGACTTGGCAAGGTGGTCATCTCTCATGATCTCACGATCGAGAAGGTCATGCTTGTTGAGTCCCTTGCATATAATTTACTTTCCGTTCGTCAACTTGCTATCATGGGCTTTGACACTTTCTTTGATATCGATACCGTGGCCCTCTTGTGGAGCAAGACTCTTAAAGTAGCTTTTGTTGGGCATGTCGAGAACGGTCTCTATGTGATTAACTTTTCGGAGCGACCCACTAAGACCGTGACATGCCTAATGGCTAAAGTTGATGTGGGATGGCTTTGGCATCGCCGTTTAGCCCATGTCAATATGAGATCTTTGCAAAGTCTCCTCAAGGGGGACCATGTCCGTGGACTAACGAATGTTAGTTCTGCTAAAGATCGTGCTTGCAGTGCCTGTATCGAAGGAAAGCTACATGAGTTTCTTAGTGATGAGGGAATCAAGCATCAATATTCCGCACCCTACACCCCTCAACAAAACGGTGTTGTGGAGAGGAAGAACCGGACGTTGATGGATGCGGCAAGGACCATGATGGCGTAGTTCAAGTCTCCGTACAACTTTTGTGCCGAAGCCATCAACACCGCGTGTCATGCAGCCAATCAGCTCTACCTCCGCAAGGGCTTGAACAAGACTCCATATGAGATACTCACCGGTAACAAGCCCAACCTCAAGTACTTCCGAGTATTCGGGTGTAAGTGTTTCATTCTCAAGAAAGGTGTTCGGTTGTCTAAATTTGACGCTAGAGCTTATGAGGGCATATTTGTTGGCTATGCTACAAACTCTCATGCTTACCGTGTCCTCAATAAATCCACGGGACTTATTGAGGAGACGTGTAACGTGGAGTTTGATGAGAATAACGGCTCCCAAGTGGAGCAAAGTGGCACTTGTGATGTAGGTGATGAAATTCCTCCCCAAGCCATAAGAAGAATGGGTGTTGGCTTTATCCTACCCATTGAGGAACCCCTTGTGGCCGAAGGAGAAGGACAAAGCTCCACTCAAGTGGAGCCATCACCAACCCAAGGCCCACACGCTTCCAAAGAACAACATGAAGGCCCTCATCCTCAAGAACATGATCAAGGGCAAGATCACGCTCAAGACGGTGTTGACACATCAAGTGATGCCCAAGGTCAAGTTCTCTCATCCTCCGAGCAAGTTCAAGAACAAGAACAAGCCCAAGACGACGCTCAAGATGATCAAGTGACCACTCCTCGTCTCACCCCCGAGGAGGAATTAGAGCGTCGTGCCGCCAAGGTTGCTTCCAAGCTCTCCACCAAGGATCATCTCATGACGAATGTGCTTGGAAGATTAAGAAAGGGGGTAAGCCCTCGTAGACAATTAGCAAATTATTGTGAGCATCACGCATTTGTCTCTTGTGTGGAACCCCACAAGGTCTATGAGGCGCTAGAAGATCCGGATTGGCTCAATGCCATGCATGAAGAACTCAACAACTTCGAGCGCAACAAAGTGTGGAGATTGGTGTAACGCCCCAGATATACTTTCCATATTTGTATCCAACTCTTGCCGTTTCCGGTGTTAAGTTATATTTATTTCTCGGGTTCGGGTCTTTGTCTCCGTGTGTTGTTTTCTTTTTCGTGCATCTCTTATCATGTCATCTCGTGCATTGCATTTGCATACATATTCATCTCATGCATTCGAGCATTTTCCCCGTTGTCCGTTTTGCATTCCGGCGCTTCATTCTGCTCCGGTGGTCATTTCTAGCTTTCTTTCGTGTGTGGAGTAAACATTTCCGGATTGGACCGAGACTTGCCAAGCGGCCTTGGTTTACTACCGGTAGACCGCCTGTCAAGTTTCGTATCATTTGGACTTCGTTTGATACTCCAACGGTTAACCGAGGGACCGAAAAGGCCTCGTGTGTTGCAGCCTAACACCCCTCCTATTTGGCCCAAAACCCACCAAACTCTGCTCCATGTCCTAGAGCATTCGATCACGATCGCGTGGCCGAAAACCGCACCTCATTTGGACTCTCCTAGCTCCACTTATGTCTATAAATAGCCCCCTCCAAATTCGGCTCTTCTTCCCCGTCCAAACCCTAGTCTAAAAAAAAACATCCACGCCACCGACGGACGTGTCCGCCCCCGGCCGGACAGCGTCCGCCGCCGTAGCCGCCCACTCGCCAGCCGCCACGTGGCGGGCGGACCACTTCGCCGCCGCCGCTTCCACTGGCCCGCCGGGGCCCAGGAGGGGCCCTCCCGGCCCGGTCGCCCGCGCGCGCCCCGCGCCCTCTTCTCCCCGCGCTCCGGCGGCCACCGCCACCGACGCCCCCGCCGGTCGCCGAGACGCCATCTCCGGCGACCTTCGCCGGCTACCTCCACCGGCAGCCTCGGGCGCTGCTTACGCCGGCGGACGCCGCCCCCCCAACTCCGGCGAACGCGCCTCGCCGTCCGCGCCACGCCGCCCCTCGTTCCGGCCACCGCCTTGCCTTCCTCCGCTCCGGCCAGCTCGAGCTCCGGCGAGCTCCATCTCCAGCGATCTCCGAAGTCCGCGCCCTGCTACAGTGCTCTCAGATCTGGATCTGAGATATTTTGAACCGACGGTTGACTTTTCCCTCCAAACTCTAAGTTTTTATGCCTACTTTGACTGCTCGTATCTCCGCAACCGTAGCTCCGTTTTGAGCGTATGATATATCAAAATCTTCGCCTTGACATGTACATCATTTCATTCCATTGCATCATTTGCATTTGAGGTCATCTTGATGCCCAAAATGCTGTTAGAAGGAGGCTTCGTAAGTTAAATTGCAGATCCGTTAGTTCATCATGTACTTTTGTCATTTTTGCCATGTTTAATCCGTGCATGATATGCCTGTGCCCCTTTGGGATGATTTGTTAAGCATTTTGTCTTCTTTCCAGAGGTGCCACCCATGCATTTTTAGGATTTGTGTGTTGTCTTGTCCAAGCTTGCGAAGAGAGGTACCTGAGATTGCTGATTTCAGGGACTTAGTGATTTTCACTAAGTATGGGATATTTTAGTTCGTGATGCTATATGTCCAGCTTGTTTCCTAGTGATCCGTGCCTCTTTTGAGGATGATCAGTAAGGGAGTTTTGATATTTATGTTATGCTCTATCCATCCATGTCTTTATTTGCATATGTGGAGTGCTCTAGGTTGACTCAATCGAGCTCAACTTTTGCTTCGTTGTTAATCTGGGCAGATCGTCAACTTGTTTGCGATTTTGCCGATGCTACCGTTAGTGTTTCATGCATTCTATGCCATTGTTCTTGCCATGTGTAGCTAGCATATTGTGTCTTCTTTCTGGATATATGCTTGACTTGCCATGACTTGCACCGTAGTGAGTGCATCGAGCTTGTTTACATGCCTTCGTGAGTTATAATTTCAGCATGTCTCAGTTTTCACTAAGTCTGAAAACTGATTGTGTTCGAGCTATGTTCGTGAGCTCGGTAGAGTATTTTGTCAACCCTTTTGGCCCCAGGTCACTTTGTGTGTTTTGTTAAGCTTGTTGAGTAGCTCCATGCCATGTTCTTACTTGTCATGTTCAGGTCATGTATCATGTTGTTTTGCTGCTCCAAAGAGGGCTTCGTGATCTGAAATTTCAGGCTAGTGTTAATTTCACTAAGTCTGGAATCTGTTTTGCATATTCATTTTTGCCATGCTTGTTTGAACCTCTTAATGGATGAATTTGCCTATGTCTCAGTGCTAGTGTTTTGTTAAACATCTTGTGTACATCACTGCCATGTATTTTGTTTCCATGTTTGGTGGCTGTAGCATGTTCATTTCGTTGCGTTTAGATGCCTACTTGCTGTAAATCGCAGACCGGTGTCATATCTTAAAACGCTTGCCATTTCCAAACCGTAGCTCCGATTCCAATGATCTTTATATCGTTTTCAAGCGATTTCATCCCCTCTATCCAGTGGCACCCTTGGAATTCCAAGTTGAGGCCAGGTTCATGCATTTCCTGTCATATCTTGCATTTTGCATCCCGCATCGCATCCCGCATAGCATATCATCATTTCATCATATGGCTTGGTCTTGCACGTGGTTGATTGTGTCCTTGTTGCTTGTTTGTCTTGTTGGGTAGAGCCGGGAGACGAGTTCGCTACCGAGGAGCCCGTTGAGTTTGCTTGTGAGGATCCAGTCAACTCTGACAACTGTGCAGGCAAGATGATCATACCCTCGAAATCACTACTATCTTTGCTATGCTAGTTTGCTCGCTCTTTCGCTTTGCCACTGCTACGATGCCTACCTTTTGCTTGTCAGCCTCCCAATTGCATGATTGAACCTCTAACCTTCCATTGTCCTAGCAAACCGTTGATTGGCTATGTTACCGCTTTGCTCAGCCCCTCTTATAGCGTTGCTAGTTGCAGGTGAAGATTGGAGCCGTTCCTTGTTGGAACATTTATTTACTTGTTGGGATATCATTACATTGCTATGTTATCTTAATGCATCTATATACTTGGTAAAGGGTGGAAGGCTCGGCCTCTCGCCTAGTGTTTTGTTCCACTCTTGCCGCCCTAGTTTCCGTCATATCGGTGTTATGTTTCCGGATTTTGCGTTCCTTACGCGGTTGGGTTATAATGGGAACCCCTTGATAGTTCGCCTTGATTAAAGCTTTTCCAGCAATGCCCAACCTTGGTTTTACCATTTGCCACCTAGCCTTTTCTTTCCCTTCGGTTCTGCAGACTTAAGGGTCATCTTACTTTAACCCCCCCCCCCCGGGCCAGTGCCCCTCTGGGTGTTGGTCCAGACCGTCAGCCGCCGGTGGCTACCAGGGGCAACTCTGGGCTGGCCTATCGGAAGTTTAGACAATCTGAGTGTGCCCTGAGAAAGAGATATGTGCAGCTCCTATCGGGATTTGTCGGCACATTCGGGCGGTGTTGCTGGTCTTGTTTTAACCTGTCGAATTGTCTTGTTGTACCGGGTTACCGAGTCTGATCGGTGTGTCTCGGGTGGAGGTCTATTCCTTCGTTGACCGTGAGAGCTTGTCATGGGCTAAGTTGGGACTCCCCTGCAGGGATTGAACTTTCGAAAGCCGTGCCCGCAGTTATGGGCAGATGGGAATTTGTTAATGTCCGGTTGTAGATAACTTAAACCCTAATTAATTAAAATGAATCAACCGTGTGTGTTGCCGTGATGGCCTCTTCTCGGCGGAGTCCGGGAAGTGGACACGATGTTGGAGTAATTCTTGCGCAGGTTGTTCCTCTAGTCTCTCGCTCGCGCCTTGCCTCCTCTTCTCGCTCTCTTTTGTGTATAAGTTAGCCACCAGATATGCTAGTCGCTTGTTGCAGCTCCACATATACTTGCCTTATCCTGTCCTATGAGCTTAAATAGTCTTGATAGCGTGGGTGTGAGATTGCTGAGTCCCCGTGGCTCACAGATACTACAACTCCAGATGCAGGTCCAGGTGATTCCGCTCCAGGTGACGAGTACGAGCTCAAGTGGGAGTTCGACGAGGACTCTCAGCGTTATTATGTTTCCTTTCCCGACGATCAGTAGTGGTGCCTAGTTGGGGTTATCGATTCAGGGCCTTGTCGCATGTTGGGGGTCTTTTCTATTTTGGCGCCGTAGTCGGGCCATGAGTGATTTGTATGATGAATGTTATTTATGTACTCTGATGTGACGTGGCGGGTGTAAGCCAACTATGTTATCTTCCCCTTTTTATTATGTATTACATGGGATGTTGTAATGATTGCCTGACTTGCGACATTGCTTTCAATGCGGTTATGTCTCTAAGTCGTGCCTCGACACGTGGGAGCTATAGCCGCATCGAGGGCGTTACACCTGCTCTAGATGGTGAGGCGTGAGGGCACTCCCCATTATCGAGTTTTTAGGTGTGAGTGGTGGCTTCAGATTGTTCGATGTATGTTCTTATCAGACCTTTGTTGAATAATTAATAAGAATATGTGCATCGCTCGATGCAGAGGCCGGGGCTTACGCCCCCTTTTGAAAAAAGAGCAGCCGTCAGAGCATCTACAATCGGACTTGCCAAACCCGGCCCCTCAAACGCCCACGAATGCGCTCGAGCGTGTCCGTAAGGACTGACGTGGCACTCCTCAAATAACTCTCTCAGCATCCGAACACCTCATATATGATATCTTAAAACCATACAAAGCATGCGAAGAAAAGATTACATACTAGGTAGATTAACTAATCCTCGACTACTCTACCCATCGTCATCAGAGATGTCAACTATCTCCGTTCCGGGTTCCGAGTACATGGCAGCAGACGCAACTCCGGTTCCTCCTGTACCTCCACCTCCATCTCTGCTTCCACCTCGTCGAAGAGCACGTCGGTCTCCGCTTGTTCTTGCCGGAGGAAGCGCCACTTGGACTCCACATACGCCACATCCCGGATGGACTCCAGGATGGCTGTCTGCTCCGCCATGTCCGAGGCTTGGGCGATGGCGAACTTAGCCATGGCCACCTCCATGGTGAAGCCCGCAACAGGCGCCGGCTCCTCCTCTAGCTCCTCCGCATATGCCTCCTCCGGATCCACCCCATCCATGGGCTTCGGCTGCTGTTGTTGCCCCTCCCTCCTCCTCGGTCTGGAAGCGGCGCTTTTGCGTTAGCATAGCGTACGTGGTGTTCTTATGCCGAGCCATATCGGACGGTGGGGGAATATGAAGGTGGAGGCGAAGAGAAATGTGCTCAGGCTAGTGTTGCAAAGAGGGAGGAAGAGGTTGTGGCTAGGTTTGGGGACGCCGGACGACTCAGATAGACGGACTTTGGCCTCGGGCGACGAGCTGAAGCGGCGCCACGCGACATTCCCACCCCCACCGGAGGAGACGCCCATCAGACTGTTGGGTTTTCAGGCAATTCCGTGTGGGACCTGGCCGACAGTATGACGTGGCGGACGCTCTTGGTCGTGCCCGGTCCTCTCGATATCCACTTCATATTTGAGCTGGATATGATGGGTGTTGGTCAGCCCAGGCGTTTGAAACCCATTTGAGGCGCCCATCTGGGTCAGTCTTTTTTGACCAGTCACTGACTGGGCCATCCACCCGGGCGTTTGAGGCGGGTTTGGGGCGCCCTGCTGTTGATGCTCTCAGTTTGCAACCAGTCGCTCTACCATCAGTCCACAGGAATCCTATGACCTCGTGTGGTTCAGTTATTTATTTGTGCAGCTTAGTTACGAAATCACTTGGTGCTAGCAATTGATTCCTTTGGACAACCACAAGCAGTCAAATTTAGGGTTGTGAAATGGATTTTTCTCGACGCCACTCATGCTTAACTTCGAGTTATGTTTGATATAAACTTGAAAAACAAAGAGATCCTTAGGCTCTTTTTTCTAAACGGCAAAAAGATTAAACTCGTCTATTCAATTAAGAAGAGAATGAAGTTTGTTAGTGTTACAACACCCCCCAAATGGCCCAAGAAGTGAGCATGGCAAGCGAGGCCGGTTTGGGATGATAGTGTTGGATAGGTCCAATCCACCACTCCTTAGTGGAACGCAGACGGCGACATGTTGAAGTATCAATACTCTCAAGATGTAGTCAGTCCTTGATCATGTCCCAAAGCTTAGTCGTGAACTGACACTTGAAGAATGTGTGATCAACGAACTCTTGTTCTTGCTTAAGCGTTTGGCCAACCTATCTGCGGTCCAAATCCTATTTTGCATGGCCAACCAAGTGAAAAATAATCACTTTTGGCGGCGCCCAAAGCTTGCAAATCGTGTGCTTTGTAGGGGACCGAATGGTGCCATGGAATTATGCTTTGTGGGTGGGCTCCGCCGAGTAAGTACCACTATTGGTGTACCCCAAAAGGGGTGCATGCACCATTGAAAGTGCTAGTGATCGATTAGAGGGGGGGTGAATAGGCGATTTTTATGGGTCTTCAAAACATAGAAGTTTCGAAGACAAACTATAGAAATAAACCCATTACCATGCATGGGAAGGTAGACTACACTAGGAAAGCCATAGTCAAGTATTCAATGAAGTGAAAGCACAAAGACTAATAGCAGCTAAGCAGTATAGATCAGGATGGAAGATAGTATGAAGCCAATCAGAACAAGTAGTCACTCAGTGAAGACAAAAGATAATGCAAACAGGCAATGACTTCACAAGGACCAACTGTAAATAAAGAGATGGAAAGGATAGAACCAGTTGCTCATTGAAGACAATGATTTGTTGGACCAGTTCCAGTTGCTGTGACAACTGTACGTCAGGTTAGGGAGGCTGAGATTTAACTCAGAAGACCGTGTCTTCACCTTATTCCCCTTGAGCTAAGGACACCTAGTCCTCGCCCAATCACTCTAGTAAGTCTTCAAGGTAGACTTCCAAACCTTCACAGACTTCGTTCACCGGCGATCCACAATGACTCTTGGATGCTCAGAACGCGACGCCTAACCGGCTGGAGGATTCACAGTCCTCAAGTGTAATAAGTCTTCAGATCACACAGACAGGAAGACTTAAGTGATGCCTAACACTCTTTGGCTTTGGGTGTTCAGGGCTTTGTATTCGCAAGGATTTCTCTCTCAAAGGCTTCAAGGTGGGTTGCTCTCAAACGACAAAAGCCGTGCACTAACTCTGAGCAGCCAACCAATTTATGGTGTAAGGGGTGGGCTATTTATAGCCACTAGGCAACCCGACCTGATTTGTCCGAAATGACCCTGGGTCACTAAGGAACTGACACGTGTTCCAACGGTCAGATTTCAAACACACACGTCAAGTTTACTTGGGCTACAAGCAAAGCTAACTTACCCAACTCTGGATACGATTTGCTCTCATTGTCTTCGCTCGAAGACATAGGATTTTGGTTAAGCATCACTTCAGTCATTCTGACTGGTTCACTTGGACCCCACTTAACAGTACGGTGGTTCCTATGACTCAACAAAGAAGAAAAGGAAACAATGAAACAACTAAGTCTTCGCGCTCCAGTCTTCACGCGATGTCTTCTCTTGTCATAGTCTTCAATGTGAATACCTTCACATACCACCTTTGTCTTCAATGTCTTCATCCATTTTTAGGGGTCATCTCCGGTAGCTAAACCGAATCAATGAGAGACTACTACCTGTGTTATCCTGCAATTCTCACAAACACATTAGTCCCTCAACCAGGTTTGTCGTCAATGCTCCAAAAGCAACTAGGGGTGGCACTAGATGCACTTACAATCTCCCCCTTTTTGGTGATTGATGACAAACTGGTTGAAGTTTTCAACGGGGATAAAAGTATGTGAAATTGTGAAGGATTTAAGTATTGTCTTCGTAAGTAGCAGAAAGGCTCCCCCTGAAGATGTGCATATAAGTATTTTGCTTTTGAATGCAAATGCACATGGCAGGTTGTACTTGCGGAGCTCCTCTTCTACTTATGAAGACAATTCATCATGCATGAAATGATATACCGAAGATAATGACATGCATAATGAAAAATGGACGTCTGCAAAATGACTTCGTGCGGAATTTATCGTCGCACATGCGGAATTTATCATCGCATCACATAGTGTCAAAAAGGTAGCAGACGGCCATCAAGTTTAAGTGTTACAACTCAAAACGAACCAAATGATTCAAAAGCGAGAGTTGTAAGCACTTGGCAAATGTAGCAAAAAGTAAAGCAACCACCCATATGGACCCGCTTAAAGACTATCAACTCATATGCTTCTCACCCTTTTGTCAGTAATGACCAAAAAGGTTTGAAGACATAGAGCTTTATACTCGTCCCATGAGGAGTAGGCGAAGCAGCAGGGTCGTCGTTGAGGTCCGGTGGTGTAGAAGAACTTGGTGCAGTGTCGACACGCGCTGAAGGTGCAGGTGGTGAAGTGGCATCATCTTGATCATCGATAACTCTGGCATTCACCATTGCAGCCGAGGAAGAATAGTCAGAGTCTTCAAGTGAGGGAGTCCGACGCAAGTGAGCATTCCTTGGAGGAGTGGAGTCAAACTTGAATCTTTCTGTGAAGCCATCATCTTGAAGATCTGCTTCAGCAGTGAGCAAAGTCAAACTCTTCCAGGACCTCCGACAGGTTTCATGTGTAACAAAGGCGTTCTTGGTGGCAGGATTGCGAATGCGATTGACGTCCACCAAGAGGATTTGCATCTAACGCTTAAGCCAGTCATGATGCTTATCCTATTTCTGATGTAGAGCGACGAGAAGCTCTCGGTCATTGAGAACACGAGATCGCTTCCGAGGCCTTTGGGCAATGGTGCTTCCACTGGCTTCAGTTTGAGCGCGAGGGGCACGTGTGTTGCCAGCCAAGGGATAAACACGAGAGACTGCCTAAACTCCTTTAATGGGCTGGGTGAAGCTTTGACGATCAACATTGTGAAGATAAATTGGATCCTTTGCAGGCTCTGGGTAAATAGCTTCAACAGACAGATCAACCTCTGGCAAGAATACTAGATGATTGCGTGCAGACGGCTGATAGTTGAAGGCAGAGTGAAGCTTGATAAGACGCATTACCCATGGAGCATAGAACTTCAGACCAAAGATGTCGGAGCCAGATGCAGCCAACTGCCTGATGAAGAAGTCGTGAGCATTGAAGCTTATGCCATTGAAGATATAGAATACCAAAGTCTTCATTGCTCCTTCAAGCTTCGCTGCAGATGAATGCCCTTTGACAGGCCATAGAGTTTTTCTGATGATATGGTAAATGGTGCGGGGCAGATACTCTAGGTCTTCAACAAAGAATTCCGTTGGGTATTCAGCATCGCGTGGCAAAGGCTTCATCATGCTCAGCATTTGGCTCATGTTGGGTTCTGGCTTCTGAAAATGCTCTCCAAAGCATTTTGGTGTTGTTGACAACCTGGTTCATAATATTCGCCAGGAGTGGGCAGGGCTATAAGCTCAATGATATCTTGGCTTTAGCTTCATGATGAACATCTCCTGTCATCCACTCAAGGATCCAAGTCTTCGGATCCCTGTTGTATCCACGAATGTGGAGGGTAGCATAGAATTGAAGCAGAAGTTCTTCATTCCAGTGTTCCTTGGCAGTCACAAAGTTGAGCAGACCCGCATCACGGAAGCAGTCAAGGGCTTCTTCAAGGCATGGCCGTCCAGCAATGGCTTCACAATCAAGATGCATATGAGGGAAAATGCGTCCCTGATTGTACATGATGCATGAATAATAGCTTCGCTGCTGATAACTCCAGAATCGGTCTGAAGAGATTCTTGGCCTTGTGTAGGGGTTCTTGTCACTTTGGAAGAATGTGTTGTGTGCCTTGAATCCATTCAGATTAAATGATCCTGGTGAAGTTGCAGTACCTGGAAACCGTGGTAGCCTGGGCTTTGGCTTCTGGACCTGAGGCCTGTGCTCCACATGATAGGCAAATTGAGGTCCGGGAGCAGGCGGAGGAACCAGGATTGGCCAGCGGACGGTAATGAGCCGTCCACGATCATATGCTTGCTCGATGGTGTGTGGCCTTGGAGGAGGTACAGGAGCAGAGGCATTGGCTTCATCCAGCGGATTTGCTTCGGGTGCTGCATTGGCTTCAGGTGCATTCACTTCTGGCACCACATTAGCTTCAGGCGTCACATTAGCTTCAGCCATGACAACGTCATTGGCTTCAGTGATGATGTTGGTGGCTGCCTCAGTATTGGTAACCTCCACTTCTCGAGCTGGAGGGTCGGACACGTTCTCCTCGAGAACAACTTCAGGGTTGGACGGGGGTGTAGCAACACGTTCTTCTTCTCTTGGTTCTTCTTCATGGTCATCGGCTGATGCAGCCGGAATATCTTCAGTTGTTCTGGCTTTAGATTCAGGGATGTTCGCAGTAGGAGAGGCTTCAGGAAAGACTTCGCGTGAAATGGATTGGCGCTCTTCTCCTTCTGGAACACTTGACAATGTGACCTGTGGCCTTGGTCCTTTGCGAAGCCTGCGAAATGCTGGCGACGCCTATGGAGATGGAGTTGGTTGGGCCTCAAAGTCTTCATTGTCAATCACCGGAGTGGTGACTTGTGGTGGGGGAGTGACTGGTGTTTCTTCATCACGAGGGGATTCTTGAGGGTGATCAACCCATGAGTCATCCTGAGCAATTGTCGTCAATGGACGACCAATGCTGATGAGTTCGATGTTCGTGAGAACAGGCGATGCTACCAAATTTACCTCGATCTGAGGAAGGACTTCATCATCTTCAACATTGTCATGAGGACCAATGTCTTCAGCTATGGTGGGGTCAACAGCTGGATTCTCTTCAGCTTCAGGAGCCTCTATGGAAGCAGGCTCTTGAACTACCAAACGATGTTCTCAATGTGTAGAGGAAGGACGAGCAATAGAAATTGGCTTGACAACAAGGGGCTCTATGGAAGCAGCCCGGTCTCTCTTCTCTGTTTTTCTTTTCTTGGTTGGGCGAGCATCATCAGTGGTGGCTTTGGTCTTGCGCTTTCTGGCTTCGGCTTCAGCTGCTCTAGTTTTCTTGAACTCTGAAGCCACTGTGGGGACCTTAGGCTTCGAGCCTGTCATACTGGCCGGGAAGACAATGTGAGGTTCTTCCTGCCTTGATGCTTCTGGTTCGGCCACAGCTGGCTTCTTCTTCTTCTTCTTGGCAGCCATTCTGGGGTCGATGCCTGGTCGCCCCAAAGCCTTGTGCTTTTCAGCTTCATTGTAGCCTTGAACACATTTGGTAGCTAGATTCTTCATGCTCTCATGAGAACCTTTTGCTTCTTCTCGTTTCTTGTGGAATGCCTCCTTGAGCTCATGCATCATGACCTTGAAGTTTTGAATGTCTTCAACATTGAGCTTGGCCATGTGCTTCTTGAACTGAGCCTTTTCATAGTGAATTTTGTGCTTCAGCTCAACAATCTTCTGTGCAAGAGCCAGCTTAGGAGCAATGGCTTCATGGAAAGAGACGCTGAGGCCAATTGGGAGCTGAAGATCATCAAAACTGAGATCTGGGCTGTCAAACCACTCATCAATAAACTTGTACAGGATCTCCACATCAAAGAGGGGAAGATTATTGAAGATTTCCGCCTCTTGCTTGCTCTTTATCAATTGCTCAAGAGCGTCATCGCCAAGATCGTCGTCACTGGACAGATCAATGACGTCATTCTCGTTTCTCAAAATAGCAGCAGGAGTCAGTGCTTGACCAGTGGGTTGCATGGGCTTTTTCAACTTGTCAGACTTGGAGATGCGTGAGAGATCTTCAGACTGCACACTGACTTCAGGAGGTGCAGTGGCCAGAGGCTTCGCCCATGAGACCTTTGGTGCAGAAGGGGGCTTCAAAGCCTTTGTTTTCTTTTGCTTCACAAGCTTCGATGGTGCAGGCGCTTCGTCAGAATCAAAGTCATCTGCAGAGTGGTCCACGGCTGCCCCTTGAACCTGAATGTGAGTGATGAGACCTTCTAAGTTGTAGAAGGGCCCAACAAGATTGGGTTCAGCTTCGCGTGTGCTGTCAGCACGTGGTGCAGAGGGGCCTGGGTTGAAGTCTAATCCCAATGACTTCTTGTTTTCCTTGGCCGAGTTCTTTGCAGCCTGATAGTTGCGCTTGAAGAGATTATCTTCACGACACCATAACAGAGAGGATGGGTCGGCATTAGCAGGCTGAGGTCCACGAATCATGCAGGGGTAGAAGCCCTGAGCAATAGCTTCGGACTTTGACTTGGGCTGAAGACCTTTGTATATTATATCTCCCCAGGGGCCCTTTATGGCATTCTTCTCAACATATTCATCGGTGACGAATCTGTACTTGAACCATTCCTCTGCCCAATGTCTTCGAATCCATTGGATTCGATTCTTGCATTCTCCATAGGTCTCTTCTGGATCTGACTTGTATAACTCATAGAGATCCGGTGGCAGGTCCTTAGCAGTGTTTCCACGGTGCTGTCTGCCGCCCTTCCTGACTGATTTTTTTCTGTTGCCATGAAGTTTAGACTGAAAGGCTTCAATACTGTCAAAGTCTTTTGTCTACTGGTCAGACAGGAACTAGCTTCAGGAGAATTTATGTGATGCTGTAAGAACTCTTCAAATGAATCCAGACTATGAGAACCAAGGGATTCTCCCACGGACATGTACTTGTGATAGCATTAGAGATGCGAGGGAAGGGGAAGAGGTCATATGCATTCTTAGAAGATTTTGAAGATAAATCAGTTTTAGAAGACACTGACCTCATAGTGTGAAGACATTCACTCATATGTAGAGAGTTGGTTCCAGATTTGTACGAATCCATGAATAAGTACAAGTGAGGAATCTAACTACTTCGTGAAGCATGAGTGAACATACTTGGCATGCTATGAGATGCAGAACGAGATAGATTCAACTTTGTAGGAACAGAAACCGCTTGCGGTTGAAAAGGATGAATCTATCGGATCAAAAGGACTGTAAAAAGAGTTTTTATTTACCACTCGAGGAACTGCTAGACATAGTAGGAGATGAGGCCGAGCAGTTCGATCTTCCGTGCCCTAACTTGGCGACGGAGGACACCTACGGCGACGGCGGAGAAGACGATGTCCGCGGCCGGCGTGAGGACGGCGTCGGTGAGGTCGCGGCAGCTAAGCGCTTCGTCGCTGGTGTCGTCGAGGGCTAGAGGTGGCGCTAGGGTTTGTGTGAGAGAGAGAAGTGGAAGAAGAGATAATGACTGGGGTGAGGCGTGTATTTATAGGGACAGGGACGACACAACCTTATTACGCAGGTGCCCCTGGCGGTTCACATCTGAAGGACACGTGGCGATCACGCAACACATTGGAGGTTGTTCCACGTTCCCACGCACGCCTGGATTGTCGGGTGGTCGTTCCCGCTTCTCCGGGTTTCAGGTAAAAAGGATTGAGCATTTAAAACAGATTTAATGTTTGTCTCTATATCTTCTGCTGACAAGGACGCAGCGAAGACATTCGATAGTTTCAATAGAATGCATATGATTTGGATAGATAGACTTAAGACAGGAGCAAAGAAAGGTCAGGGTCCGATCACATTCACTTAGTTCAAAAAATTCAACTAGAAGACAAGCTATAAGTGAATGCTGTAGAGGACAGAAACCAAATCAGTACATTGAAGATAAACATGAAGCCATGTTAACATTGAAGACAAACAAAATGCGAAGACTTTGCAAATGTAACACCAACAAAAAGTATTCCAAACACAAGTTTGGTGGTGGCGTTACCCACCGTATAGGAAGTATTAGACCCAGACACGACGCACAATTATCATGGCGCTCCGAAGTCAAATTCCGTGTTAACGTATTCACACTTAGAGTGTAAGTCTTCATTAGTTGAAGATATACGTTTCTTCGTGTGTTTGCACATCTAAGTCATCAATATGCATAAGTGTTAGGATGTGTGCATGATCACAGGACATTTGAGGATTCCAAGATATTTAGCTCACATCGCAACTTGAAAAACCTTTTCTCATCCAAGGGCTTTGTGAAGATATCTGCCAGTTGCTCTTTAGTGCTGATGTGAATGATATCAATATCTTCCTTCATGACATGATCTCTGAGAAAGTGATGACATATCTGAATGTGCTTTGTCTTCGAGTGCTGAACTGGGTTGTTGGCGATCTTGATAGCGCTTCCATTGTCGCAGTAGAGTGGCACTTGCTTCAGATGAATGCCATAGTCTTTGAGTGTTTGCTTCATCCATAGAAGCTGAGCGCAGCAAGATCCAGCAGCAATGTATTCAGATTCAGTAGTGGAGAGAGATACATAGTTCTGCTTCTTTGAAGACCAACACACAAGTGATCGTCCCAGAAAGTGACATGTGCCTGATGTAGACTTGCGATCCACCTTGTCACCATCATAATCAGCATCCGAGAATCCAACTAGATCAAACTCTGAGCCCTTTGTATACCATAATCCTAGTGTTGGGGTGTAAGCCAAATATCAAAGAATTCGCTTCACAGCTAAGTGATGCGATTCCTTTGGTGCCGCTTGGAATCGGGCACACATGCAAACACTAAGCATGATATCTGGCCTAGATGCACATAAGTAAAGCAAAGAACCAATCATGGAGCGGTATACCTTTTGATCGAACTCTTTACCATTGGCGTCAGAATCTAGATGACTCTTGGTAGGCATTGGCGTCGTATAACCTTTGCAGTCTTGCATTCTAAACTTCTTTAGGCAATCTTTGAGGTATTTCTCTTGAGATATGAAGATGCCGTTGCGTTGCTGCCGTATTTGAAGACCAAGGAAGAACTTCAGCTCACCCATCATGGACATCTGATATTGCTCTTGCATCATGTATCCAAACCTATCACTGTATTTCTGATTAGTGCAGCCGAAGATAATGTCATCCACATATATTTGGCACACAAACAGTTCACCATCATATGTCTTCGTGAAGAGTGTGGGATCCAGGGAACCAAGTTTGAAGCCTTTGCTCTTCAGGAAGTCTTTGAGTGTGTCATACCAAGCACGGGGGGCTTGTTTGAGGCCATACAATGCCTTGTTGAGCTTGTAAACCATGTCAGGATGTTTTGGATCTTCAAAGACAGGCGGTTGTGCAACATACACTTCTTCTTCAATCTTGCCATTGAGAAAAGCACTCTTCACATCCATTTGATACAGAAGGATGTTATCATGATTTGCATAGGCTTAAGGTTTTGATGACACTTCTTCTTCAATCTTGCCGTAGGGTCCGCACGCTTAAGGTTTTGATGACAGTTATATTATGAGTTTATGCATTTTGATGTACCGAAGTTTGTTCAGATTCCCGGATGTGATCACGGACATGACGAGGAGTCTCGAAATGGTCGAGACATAAAGATTGATATATTGGAAGCCTATATTTGGATATCAGAAGTGTTCCGGGTGAAATCGGGGTTTTACCGGAGTACCGGGAGGTTACCGGAACCCCCCGGGAGGAATATGGGCCTTAGTGGAAGAGAGGAGAGGTGGCCAGGGCTGGGCCGCGCGCCCCTCCCCCTAGTCTGAATAGGACAAGGAGAGGGGGCCGGCGCCCCCCTTCCTTCTCTCTCTCCTCTTTCCCCCCTCCCGAATCCTATTCCAACTAGGAAAGGGGGGGGGGAATCCTACTCCCGGAGGGAGTAGGACTCCTCCTGGAGCGCCCTCTCCTGGCCGGCCGCACCCCCCTTTGATCCTTTATATACGGAGGAAGGGAGCACCCCTAGAGACACAAGTTGATCCACGTGATCATATTCGTAGCCGTGTGCGGTGCCCCCTTCCACCATAGTCCTCGATAATATTGTAGCGGTGCTTAGGCGAAGCCCTGCGACGGTAGTACATCAAGATCGTCACCACGCCGTCGTGCTGACGGAACTCTTCCCCGACACTTTGCTGGATCGGAGTCCGGGGATCATCATCGAGCTGAACGTGTGCTAGAACTCGGAGGTGCCGTAGTTTCGGTGCTTGATCGGTCGGGCCGTGAAGACGTACGACTACATCAACCACGTTGTGCTAACGCTTCCGTTATCGATCTACAAGGGTACGTAGATCACACTCTCCCCTCTCGTTGCTATGCATCACCATGATCTTGCATGTGCGTAGGAATTTTTTTGAAATTACTACGTTACCCAACACCCATGTATATCTTGAATAATCATCAACAATGAGGAAGCCATAGAGACAAGCAGTAGTAGTAAGAGTTGAGTAGTGAGTAGGACCAAAGAGGTCCGTGTGTAGCAGTTCGAAGGGTTGAGTCGTTGTCATGATTGTCTTTGAGGGATGCTTGGCCCTCATCATCTTTCCAGCTTCGCAGGCACCGCATAAGTGATCCTTCTTGAACTTGACGCCCTCGATGCCTATGATATGCTTCTTCTTTGCAAGAGTGTGCAAATTCCTCATGCCAGCATGCCCTAGCCTTCGATGCCAGAGCCAGCATTCTGAAGCTTTTGCAAGAAGACATACGGCGAGCTGTGGTCCTGCTGAGAAATCTACCATGTACAAATCATCTTTCCGATACCCTTCAAAGACTAGAGACTTGTCAGATTCCATTAGAACTAGGCAACGATATTTTCCAAATATCACAATCATTTTCAAATCGCAAAGCATTGAGACGGACATTAAGTTGAAACCAAGGGATTCGACAAGCATCACTTTATCCATGTGCTGATCTTTTGAGATTGCAACTCTACCTAGACCCAATACCTTGCTTTTGCCAGTATCAGCAAATGTGATGTGACTTTTGTTAGATGGATGTAGAGTTGAGTCCATGAGAAGACTTCGCTTGCCAGTCATGTGATTAGTACATCCACTATCAATAAATCCATTCTGAAGCAGCTGGTGTCATACCCTACAGTGCAGTTAGGGGGATAGGCTTCACGAAGAGAATTTTGAAGCATAAACATTTGACGAGCAAGTGGATTATGAAATCTTAGATCGAGGTTAGGACTGATAGGGCAGGTAGCAAGTGACTCAGGAACAAAATACATAATAAGACCATTTGGGCATTTGATCTTGCGCCCTACAAGATGTTAAAGGTCCCCAGCAATAGCTTCAGACGCATTTGATTTTCGACTGGAGACCCTTCCCTGCAAAAGAGAGTTAAACTTTCTTAGCCACCCACATCTTCAAGGGTGGCTTCGAAGCAATGAGTCTAAGTGCAGCATCTGAGAACTTTGTCTTGGGAGCCCTAGCAAATAGTCTAGCAGGTGGAGAATAGTACTCATAAGAATAAGCAGAGTAGTTCTGGGTCTTATGAACATGGCGGTCCGATGAAACACGCTTGTATTCATAGACCTGAGTATGGTTTCCCTGCAAAACATTTGCGTTAGTGCAACTCAGGTGAGTCCTCTGTATGTATGAAGCCTTTGGACCATATGAAGCATGTGGTCTGGGGTTTGTCTTCTTCACTTGTGGTGTCATGATGACATTCACAGGAAGATTTTCCAGACACTTTTTCGGCACCCAGACTTTCTTCATAGGTGGCCCATTCCTGCAGTTAGTACCAATATACCTGGCAAACACTTCACCCTTTTGATTCTTAAACAGTTTATAGTTTGCATCAAAGGATTCATCAATGACACTGGGATTAGTACAAGTGAAGCCAGATAGGGTGGATGGATCCACTGAAGGTTCCTTTACAGCAACCCATGTGGTTTTGGGGTACTGCTCAGGTTTCCAGTAAGAGCCATCAACATTCATTTTCCTTTTGAACCCAACACCCTCTTTCCTAGGGTTTTGGTTCAGGATCTGCATTTTGAGGACATCATATAGTGTCTGATGCCCTTTGAGACTTTTGTACATCCCTGTTTCAAGCAATGTCTTCAACCTAGCATTTTCATCAGCAATAGCAGTGGCATCCTCAGCAGAGGGGTTAGTTACCACATCAATAGTTGAAGATATTGCAACAGTAGCAGCAGTAGAACATCCAGCAACAGAAGTAGCATTGTCATGCTCAATGCACTTAAGACATGGTGGTTTAAATCCTTCCTGAGCGGGACTGATATATTTGGCGCGAAGTGACTCGTTTTCCTTTTGAAGATCTTCATGAGCCGTTCTCAATTTCTCAAGATCTTGCTTCCTTTGAAAATAATCATAGGAAAGCTTTTCATGAGTTGTTGAGAGCGTTTCATGACGACTTTCAAGTTCCTCATACTTAACATGAAGATTTTTTATGTCTTCGATTAAGGACTGAGATCGAGTCATTTCAGCGTCTAACAGGTCATCGCTTTTGTCTAACAGTTTTTGAATATGTTCCATAGCTTTCTGTTGTTCAGTTACAATTTTAGAAAGTGTTTTGTAGCTGGGTTTGGAACCACAATCAGAGTCATATTCACTTGATGTTTGATAGTGAGTGGTGCGTGAGTTTACCTTGCACCGCATGCCATGAAGCAGTAGGTGGGAGTGGAATTGTCCTTGTCATCAGCATCGGCGTCGGTGATGAAGTCATTGTCTTTAGTGTTGAAGAAGGACTTGGCAACATAGGTTGTAGCCAGACTTGCAACGCCAGAGTTGGACTCCTCCTCAGACTCCACCTCCGCCTCCTCAGAAGCAGACTCCTCCTCTGAATCCATTTCCTTGCCAACAAATGCACGAGCCTTGCCAGATGAGCTCTTCTTGTGTGATGAAGACTTTGAGGAAGACTTGGAAGAAGACTTTGAGTATTTCTTCTTCTTCTTGTCGTCAGAATCATATTCCTTGCTCTTCTTCTTCTTCTTCTTCTTCTTCTTCTTCTTGTTCTCATTGTCCCACTATGGACACTCAGAGATGTAGTGACCAGGTTTCTTGCACTTGTGGCATGTTCTCTTCTTGTAGTCATGAGCAGAAGCTTCATCATTCCTTGAGATTGATCGTGAAGACTTTCTGAAGCCTTTCTTCTTGGTGAATTTTTGGAACTTCTTCACAAGCATATTAAGCTCCTTTCCAATGTCTTCAGGATCATCAGAACTGCAGTCAGATTCTTCTTCAGATGAGGAGACAGCTTTTGCCTTCAAGGCCCGAGTTCGGCCATAGTTGGGACCGTAGATATCTCTTTTCTCAGAAAGCCAAAACTCATGTGTGTTGAGCCTTTCAAGTATGTCAGACGAATCGAGTGTCTTGAAGTCAGGGCGTTCTTGAATCATCAGGGCTAGGGTGTCAAATGAGCTGTCAAGTGATCTCAGGAGTGTCTTGACGATTTCATGCTTGGTGATCTCAGTAGCGCCGAGAGCTTGAAGCTCATTTGTGATGTCAGTAAGGCGATCAAACGTGAGTGAACATTTTCATTGTCGTTTCTCTTGAAGCGGTTGAAGAGGTTGCGAAGGACACTGATCCTTTGATCTCTTTGGGTTGAAACGCCTTCGTTGACCTTGGAGAACCAGTCCCAGACTAGCTTAGATGTTTCCAGAGCACTCACACGGCCATACTGCCCTTTGGTCAGATGACCACAGATGATGTTTTTGGCAGTGGAGTCCAGTTGAACGAACTTCTTGACATCAGCAGTGGTGACACCTTCACCAGCCTTGGGAACGCCATTCTTGACGACATACCAGAGGTCGACATCAATGGCTTCAAGATGCATGCGCATCTTATTCTTCCAGTAGGGATATTCAGTTCCATCGAAGACGGGGCACGCAATGGAGACTTTGATTATCCCTGCGGTCGACATAGCTAAAACTCCAGGTGGTTAAACCGAATCACACAGAACAAGGGAGTACCTTGCTCTGATACCAATTGAAAGTGCTAGTGATCGACTAGAGGGGGGTGAATAGGCGATTTTTATGAAAGTCTTCAAAAGATATAAGTTTCGAAGACAAACGATAGAAATAAACCTATTACCATGTAGCGGAAGGTAGACTACACTAGGCAAGCCATAGTCAAGTATTCAATGAAGTGAAAGCACAAATACTAATAGCAGCTAGGCAGTATAGATCAGGATGGAAGATAGTATGAAGCCAATCAGAACAAGCAGTCACTCAGTGAAGACAAAATATAATGCAAACAGGTAATGACTTCACAAGGACCAACTATAAATAAAGAGATGGAAAGGATAGAACCAGTTGCTCGTTGAAGACAATGATTTGTTGGACCAGTTCCAGTTGCTGTGACAACTATACGTCTGGTTAGGGAGGCTGAGATTTAACTCAGAAGACCGTGTCTTCACCTTATTCCCCTTGAGCTAAGGACACACAGTCCTCGCCCAATCACTCTGGTAAGTCTTCAAGGTAGACTTCCAAACCTTCACAGACTTCGTTCACTGGCGATCCACAATGACTCTTGGATGCTCAGAACGCGACGCCTAACCAGCTGGAGGATTCACAGTCCTCAAGTGTAATAAGTCTTTAGATCACACAGACAGGAAGACTTAAGTGATGCCTAACACTCTTTGGCTCTGGGTGTTTAGGGCTTTGTCCTCGCAAGGATTTCTCTCTCAAAGGCTTCGAGGTGGGTTGCTCTCAAACGACAAAAGCCATGCACTAACTCTGAACAGCCAACCAATTTATGGTGTAAGGGGTGGGCTATTTATAGCCACTAGGCAACCTGACCTAATTTGTCCGAAATGACCCTGGGTCACTAAGGAACTGACACGTGTTCCAACGGTCAGATTTCAAACACACACGTCAAGTTTACTTGGGCTACAAGCAAAGCTGACTTACCCAACTCTAGATAAGATTTGCTCTCATTGTCTTCGCTCGAAGACATAGGATTTTGGTTAAGCATCACTTCAGTCATTATGACTGGTTCACTTGGACCCCACTTAACAGTACGGTGGTTCCTATGACTCAACAAAGAAGAAAAGGAAACAACGAAACAACTAAGTCTTCGCGCTCCATAGTCTTCACGCGATGTCTTCTCTAGTCATAGTCTTCAATGTGAATACCTTCACATACCACCTTTGTCTTCAATGTCTTCATCCATTTTTAGGGGTCATCTCCGGTAGGTAAACCGAATCAATGAGGGACTACTACCGGTGTTATCCTGCAATTCTCACAAACACATTAGTCCCTCAACCAGGTTTGTCGTCAATGCTCCAAAACCAACTAGGGGTGGCACTAGATGCACTTACAACCATTGCCTATGATGATGGTTGTGGAGGTGTAGAATAATTCAAAGTGCATTTCATCACATAGGCTACCCAAACCTACCCACATCTTTGATGGTTCCTTCCATTCGAACCATAATCATCTTAGCCTAAGGGCCCTTGCGGACTTATCTATGGCCCCCAAAATCTAGCGGTTGGCACACCATGTCCCAACTAACTTTGCATTTTGCATCGTGGTCTTGTCCATTCCCATCCAAAGGAAGACACATTCAAGCTTGCTGACATTTCGAATAGTGCTAGGAGGGACAATTAGCACGGTGATGAAGAAAAACAGTTCGAATGAGAGCACTAACTTAACAAGGGTTCTGTTGTCCACCTCGGCCTTTGCCCAACAATCCCCCTTCTTTCTCATTTTTTATTTTTTTTCTCGAGAAAACTTCTGATATATTCAACTATCAAGGTAGTACAAAGAATACTAGAAGTAAAATTTACATCCAGATCGGTAGACCACCTAGCGAGGACTATAAGCACTGGAGCGAGCCGAAGCCGCGTCGTCGTCATCGCCCCTCCCTCGTCGGAGTCAGGCTGCAGGGCGTCAACCCATGTATATAAGGGGATGACCCGACAGCGGCTTAGGGCAAGAAACAACAAGTCGAAAGTCAGGCAAAGCATATTCGCTCCCTGGTAATTAAAACCCTAGAAATGCCACCTCAAACTAGAGTAGGCTTTTACCTTCACCGCAAGGGGCCGAACGAGTATAAACTCTCTGTGTCCTTTGTCCCGTTTAAACCCTTTAAGCTAACCTCGTCGCAATGTCTCCACAACTAAGTCCTTCTACAAGGACATCTGCCGTGAAAATTCCACGACAGTTGGCGCCCATCGTGGGGCTAGCGCACGGTGGTCTTGAGTTCTTAAAGGTCAGCTTCGAAGGGCTCAAGGGATACGCTGTGGGCCGGATGACCAAGAGTCGTTGCGGCAAGCTCTAAATCGACGATGCAGGCTGGGCCCCCGAGGCCGGCTCAATTGAGTACGGGTACCGGGTCCCCTTTGGTGGAATCCACGTCTTCATCGGCAAGATCGGCGAACCGGGCCATAAGCCGGACATCTGCACCGACATCATCGAGACGGCTCAGCGTGCACGATCCGCCCGGGTTCAACCCGCTATAAAGCATGTTTTCGTTGGGTTCACCCATGGGGCTGAGTTGGAAGGCTCTATGTCTGGCGGTGAGACGGCCATCTACTCTGATGATGAGTCATCCATGGGCGAGGCCAACTCAATGTATCAGCTACAAGACCGGCTGCTTGGCGGCTGTTCCGATGGCGACAGTATTCAGGACCCCTGTGAGCCACCGAATAGGGTGGCGATCTTCATGGCTGGCACCCAACCGGTTCTTGGTTCGACAGCCGCCGCGGCTATGACTTCTAGTGCAGCAGCGGCAACAGCAGCCGGGGCTGGCGGTTCAGCGCGCCCGCCGGCTCAAATTTTAACAGATCTGTTGGATGCTCTGAGGACTGTGATGGAGGTTGAGGTAACCCGAGACAACCAGGAGCAGCACAAGGCAGAGGTAGCTAAGTTGCATGATGATATAGCGCAAGCCAAGGCGGATTTGGCAGCAGAAAACACCAGGATGGCTGCAAAGCGGGCCGTTTTAAGTGCCCAAGCACTGCGGATTCAAGCAGATTCATACCAACTCACAGTGGATCAGAACACGTCAAACGAAGTTTTGAGGAGATGATACATCTCCGTCGTATCTACTTTTCCAAACACTTTTGCCCTTGTTTTGGACTCTAACTTGCACGATTTGAATGGAACTAACCCGGACTGACGCTGTTTTCAGCAAAATTGCCATGGTGTTATTTATGTGCAGAAACAAAAGTTCTCGGAATGACCTGAAACTTCACGGAACGTCTTTTTGGAAATAATAAAAAATCCTTGCAAAAGATGAAGACCAGGGGGCCCACACCCTAGCCATGAGGGTGGGGGGCGCGCCTACCCCCTGGGCGCGCCCCCTACCTCATGGGCCCCCTGAAGCTCCTCCGACCTCGACCCCAACTCTATATATTCACTTTTGGGGAGAAAAAAATAGGAGAGAAGGATTCATTGCGTTTTACGATACGGAGCCGCCGCCAAGCCCTAAAACCTCTCGGGAGGGCTGATCTGGAGTCCATTCGTGGCTCCGGAGAGGGGAATCCGTCGCCATCGTCATCATCAACCTTCCTCCATCACTAATTTCATGATGCTCACCGCCGTGCGTGAGTAATTCCATCGTAGGCTTGCTGGACGGTGATTGGTTGGATGAGATTTATCATGTAATTGAGTTTGTTTGTTAGGGTTTGATCCCTAGTATCCACTATGTTCTGAGATTGATGTTTCTATGACTTTGCTATGCTTAATGCTTGTCATTAGGGCCCGAGTGACATGATTTCAGATCTGAACCTATTATGTTTTCATGAATATATGTGAGTTCTTGATCCTATCTTGCAAGTCTATAGTCACCTACTATGTGTTATGATCCGGCAACCCCGAAGTGACAATAATCGGGACCACTCCCGGTGATGACCATAGTTTAGGAGTTCATGTATTCACTATGTGTTAATGCTTGGGTCCGGTACTCTATTAAAAGGAGGCCTTAATATCCCTTAGTTTCCATTAGGACCCCGCTGCCACGGGAGGGTAGGAAAAAATATGTCATGCAAGTTCTTTTCCATAAGCACGTATGACTATATTCGGAATACATGCCTACATTACATTTATGAATTGGAGCTAGTTCGGTGTCACCCTAGGTTATGACTGTTACATGATGAACCACATCCGGCATAATTCTCTATCATCGATCCATTGCCTACGAGCTTTCCATGTACTGTTCTCCGCTTATTTACTTTTCCGTTGCTATTGTTACAATCACTACAAAATACCAAAAATATTACTTTTGCTACCATTACCACTAATATCATATTACTTTGCTACTAAATACTTTGCTGCAGATATTAAGTTTCCAGGTGTGGTTGAATTGACAACTCAGCTACTAATACTTGAGAATATTCTTTGGCTCCCCTTGTGTCGAATCAATAAATTTGGGTTGAATACTCTACCCTCGAAAACTGTTGCGATCCCCTATACTTGTGGGTTATCAAGACTATTTTCTGGCGCCGTTGCCGGGGAGCATAGCTCTATTCTTTGAGTCACTTGGGATTTATATCTACTGGTCACTATGAAGAACTTGAAAGACGCTAAGACAACAATTTATCCCTCAACTACGAGGGGAGGTAAGGAACTGCCATCTAGCTCTGCACTTGATTCACCTTCTGTTTTGAGTAAGCTTGCGACACCTAAACCTGCTTCTGCTACTCGTTCTGATATGTCGCATGTTATTGATGATTGCCACTTATGCTATGCATGATACTTATGATGAAACTGCTTCTATGCTTGATACTACTGTGCCACTTGGTTAATTTCTTGATGAACAACTTGTTAGGGCTAGAGAGAATGAAATTATTGGAACTGATAATATTGATGAAAGTGATGATGAAGACTCTCCCCCTAATAAATATGAATTGCCTGTTGTTCCCGAGGGTTATGTTCTGGAAAAAGAAGCTGCTAGTGCTATTTTAGCTTGCAACGATAGATACGAGCTCAAGAGGTTATTAGCTAAATGGAAGCAGCAATCTCTTAATGCTAGAATGAAACCTAACCCTGCTTTTGCTAGTTCACCTATCTATGTTACTGATAAGGATTATGAATTCTCTGTTGATCCTGATATAATTACACTGGTTGAATCTGATCCTTTCTATGGCTATGAATCTAAAACTGTTGTGGCACATCTTACTAAATTAAATGATATAGCCACCCTGTTCACTAAGGATGAGAAATATCACTACCTTTATATCCTTAAAATATTTCCGTTCTCATAAAAGGGTGATGCTAAGATATGGTTTAATTCTCTTGATCCTGGTCGTGTGCGTAGTCCCCAGGATATGATTTATTACTTCTCTGCTAAATATTTCCCTGCTCATAAGAAACAAGCTGCTTTAAGGGAAATATATAATTTTGTGTAAATTGAAGAAGAGAGTCTCCCACAAGCTTGGGGGAGGCTTCTCCAATTACTTAATGCCTTGCCTGATCATCCTCTTAAGAAAAATGAAATATTTGATATCTTTTATAATGGACTAACTGATGCTTCCAGAGATTACCTGGATAGTTGTGCTGGTTCTGTTTTCACGGAAAGAACACTAGATGAAGCTGAAATTCTATTGAATAATATGTTGACAAATGAAAATAATTGGACACTTCCTGAGCCAGCTCCTGAGCCAATTCCTGAGCCTATTTCTAAACCAACTCCGAAGAAAAGAGGTGTTCTATTTCTCAGTCCTGAAGATATGCAAGAGGCAAAGAAATCTATGAAAGAAAAGGGTATTAAAGTTGAAGATGTTAAGAATTTACCTCCTTTTGAAGAAATACATGGTCTTAATTTACCGCCTCACGAAGAAATGCATAATTTTAATCCATCTCCTATTGAAGAAATACATGGTCATGATAACCCGACACAGGTAGTAAAGGTAAATTATCTCTATAGATATGATAAAGCTGAAATCCCATTTACTAAGTTTGTTAGCCCATGCTTAGATGAGTTTGATAAATTTATTGTCAAACAAGAAAACTTCAATGATTATTTTGGTAGACAATTGAAATACAATTCAAATATGCTTGAACACTTGGGTGACTATATGTCTAGAGTTAAAGGTGAACTTAAACTCATTAGTAAACATGCTTCTATGGTTACCACTCAAGTAGAACAAGTACTTAACGCTCAAAATGATTTGCTCAACGAATTAAATAGTAAGAAAAATGACTATGCTGTTAGAGTGGCTACTAGAACTGGTAGAATGACTCAGGAACCTTTGTATCCTGAAGGCCACCCTAAGAGAATTGAACAAGATTCTTAGAGAAATAATATAGACGCACCTAGTCCTTCTAAAAGGAAGAAAAAGAAAAATGATAGGACTTTGCATGATTCTAGTGAACCTATTGCTGAAACACCTGAGAATCCAAATGATATTTCTATTTCTGATGCTGAAACACAATCTGGCAATGAACATGAACCTAGTGATAATGTTAATGATAATGTTCATGTTGATGCTCAACCTAGCAATAATAATGATATAGAAATTGAACCTACTGCTGATCTTGATAACCCACAATCAAAGAATCAACGTTATAATAAGAGAGACTTTGTTGCTAGGAAACATCGTAAAGAAAGAGAACCATGGGTTCAGAAACCCATGCCTTTTCCTCCCAAACCATCCAAGAAAAAGGATGATGAGGATTTTGAGCGCTTTGCTGAAATGATTAGACCTATCTTTTTGCGTATGCGATTAACTGATATGCTCAAAATGAATCCTTATGCTAAGTATATGAAAGATATTGTTACTAATAAAAGGAAAATACCGGAAGCTGAAATTTCCACCATTCTTGCTAATTATACTTTTAAGGGTGGAATACCAAAGAAACTTGGAGATCCAGGAGTACCCACTATACCATGCTCCATTAAAAGAAACTATGTTAAAACTGCTTTACGTGATCTTAGAGCTGGTGTTAGTGAAATTGCGTTATATCGACTAGAGGGGGGGGTGAATAGGCGATTTTTATGAAATTCTTCACTGAGGAATTTGCCGGTGAGGAAATTCTTTAGCGAAGAACTACTAGCAGCGGAATAAGTACTCAAAAGTAAACATAACAGAATACAAGCATGGTCATCATGATGAAATGAAGACAGGCACAAAGTGCAGGTAGCGTAAGCACAGGATGAAGACAAACAGACTGGAGAAATTGAACTGAGGAAATTGAGAAAGTCTTCAGTCAAAGTCTTTAAACACAGATATGAACAAGCACACAACACAGTTATGAGGAAATGAAGGAGGTGAGGAAATAGAACCAGTAAGCTTGGTGAAGACAATGATTTGGTAGACCAGTTCCAACTGCTGTCTCAGTTGTACGTCTGGTTGGAGCGGCTGAGTATTTAAACTCGAGGACACACAGTCCCGGACACCCAATCGTGAACACGCAGCTCAGGACACCCAGTCCTCACCGTATTCTCCTTGAACTAAGGTCACACAGACCTCGTCCAATCACTCGTGGTAAGTCTTCAGGTGACTTCCGAACCTTCACAAACTTGGTCACTCGGCGATCTACAATTCCTCTTGGATGCTCTAGACCATGACGCCTAACCGTCTGGAAGAAGCACAGTCTTCAAAGGTAACAAGCGTCGGATCCTCGCAGGATCAATCTCTTCAGTGATGCTCAATCACTTGGGGTTTGTAGGTGTTTGGGTTTGGGTTTTTCCTCACTCGATGATTTTCGCTCAAAGTCCTCGGAGGATGGGTTGCTCTGAAATGACAAGTGTCAGTTTCTCTCGGAGCATCCAACCAGCTAGTGGTTGTAGGGTGACACATCTCCAACGTATCTATAATTTTTGATTGCTCCATGCTATATTATCTACTGTTTTGGACTATATTGGGCTTTATTTTCCATTTTTATATTATTTTTGGGACTAACCTATTAACCGAAGGCCCAGCCTAGAATTGCTGTTTTTTGCCTATTTCAGTATTTCGGAGAAGCAGAATATCAAACGGAGTCCAAACGGAATAAAACCTTAGGGAACGTGATTTTCTCACCGAACATGATCCAGGAGACTTGGACCCTACTCCAAGGAGTCAAAGAGGCGGTCACGAGGGTGGGGGGCGCGCCCCCTGCCTCGTGGGCCCCTCGGAGCTCCACCGACGTACTCCTTCGTCCTATATATACCTACGTACCTCTAAACGATCAGAACAGGAGCCAAAAACCTAATTCCACCGCCACAACTTTCTGTATCCACGATATCCCATCTTGGGGCCTGTTCTGGAGCTCCGCCGGAGAGGGCCGTCATCACGGAGGGCTTCTACATCATCATAGCCTCTCCGATGAAGTGTGAGTAGTTTACCTCAAACCTTCGGGTCCATAGTTAGTAGCTAGATGGCTTCTTCTCTCTTTTTGGATCTCAATACAAAGTTCTCCCCCTCTCTTGTGGAGATCTATTCGATGTAATCTTCTTCTTTTTGCGGTGTGTTTGTTGAGACCGATGAATTGTGGGTTTATGATCAAGTCTATCTATGAATAATATTTGAATCTTCTCTGGATTCTTTATGCATGATTGGTTATATTTGCAAGGCTCTTCGAATTATCTGTTTGGTTTGGCCAGCTAGATTGGTAGTTCTTGCCATGGGAGAAGTGCTTAGATTTGGGTTTGATCTTGCGGTGTCCTTTCCCAGTGATAGAAGGGGCAGCAAGGCACGTATTGTATCGTTGCCATCGAGGATAACAAGATGGGGTTAATTTCATATTGCATGAATTTATCTCTCTACATCATGTCATCTTGCTTAAAGCGTTACTCTGTTTTTAACTTAATTGTCACATCCCTGTGTTAGTCATGCATTAGGATTGGTTGAATCTGTGCATCATGCTTAAATCCCCAGAAAACTGAAATGGGGATGACAGAGCCCCCAGCACCCCCCTGGAACAACTAGGGTTTACTAAAAACTTTTTCAATGAACCTGAAATGCCCTTCTAAAAAGCCCACCCTTTTTGTTTTGGGTTAAAACCCCTGACAAAATGGTGCACATTTTTCTAGGACATATTAAGGTCATTGGATTAATCCTTATAGTATTTTCATTTGGGCATTTAAATGCTATAAAATATTTTAAATGCTCAAATAATCATAAACTAAAATGTTTGATGCTGGTTATATTCTAAGCAGTAGCCATGATTAATTTTATGACTTATGGAAATGCCCTAGCATTTTTAATAAAGCCCCGAAGATACAGAAATAATAGAATAAATAAAAAATAGGAAAAAAGAGAGAGAGAGAGAGGAACTTACCTGGCGCAGCCCACCTAACCCACCAGCCAGCCCACCTGGCGGCCCAGCACTTTGCTGGCCCGCGCCAGCCAGCTGCTTCTTCCCCGCCAGGGAGGCAGGGAGGTGACGCCGGCGTGCCCGAGCTCTCCACGGCGCCACCTGCTTGCCGCCCGCGCCCCTGGACGCCTGGACGCCTCCACGTCGCACACCGAAGCCCCTGGACACGCCATTCCCCTCCTGTTTCTCTCCCTCACCGTTCCCCACCATGGCAGATGCCCCTATCGCCGCACCGTCATCGTAGCCGTGCCCTCCGTCGTCCTCGCGCCGCACCATCGTGTCCACGAGCTCCGCCGTCGTCGATTACATCGAGTAGGTCGAGCCCCGAGTGCTCGCTCGCCTCGCAGACGCTGCACCGAGCTCGTCCTCAACTCCGGCCACCGGAGATCCCCTTCGCCGTCCCCGCTGCATCAGCTCATCCCCGACCTCACCGACTGCCTCGACGTGACCCCCGTGAGCTCAGCCACCTCCCCACCCTCTCCGTTTCCTCTCTCGAGCCCCGTAGCGACTGCACGTAGATCACCCGCACGCACCGCCGCGGAGCTCGTCGCCGATGAGGCTCTGGCCACCAAATGGCTGCGCCACCCTGTCCACTAGTCCTACCGCACCCCCAGGAGCTCAACGCACCAAACCACGCGCCTCTCCGTGCCCCCTAGCGACTAGCTCAACCTTACCCGAGCTCCGGCCGCCGCCAAACTCGTCGTCGGCGTCGTTTCCGGCCACCCCAGCTCCACCCACTTCCACCACTCAACGCGGGTCCCTCCCCGCATCACGTAGATGGTCTCCGCCGTCCTTTTGGTCGCCGGAGTGCAAATCCTGCGCTGCTCCGCCGCGTTTGGCCTCGCCGGCTGCTAAACGCCGGCGATTTGACCCTGTTTGACCCCGTGTGGGCCCAGGTTGACTTCCCCCCTGAGTCTATGACAGGTGGGGCCGGCCTGCTAATTAGTTTAGGATTAGTTTTAACTAATTTTAATTAGTTTAGTCACTGACATGTGGGCCCAGGCCCCACCGACAGTTAATTAGTGTTAATTTAATCCTATTAATTAGCTGAGTCACTGACAGACAGGGCCCACCAGTCAGGTTTGACCTGGCCGACCCAGTTGACCCGCTGATGTCACACCTATGTCATGCTGACGCATTAATTCAATTACTGGATTTATTCTTTAATAGGAAAATCCAGAAAATGGCCGAAACTTCTAAAAATCATAGAAAATCAACCATAGCTCCAAATGCAAAGTTTTATATATGAAAAATGATCATAAAAATTCAATCTATCCATCTGTAATGGTTTCATGCATGACAAAACAAGATAACCTTGCTGTTTAAGCAAAATAAGATAATGCACTAATAAGGCTAAGTTAAATGAACTATCATTTGATCTTTGATTCAAATGAGTTCATTCCTTTCTGTTTTAGCTTGCATTAGGACAAGACACATTCACTTTGCCATGTCATAGAATGCATCATATTGTTGCACATTGTCATGTGTTGATTATGTTCGGTGTGTCTTTCGTGGTAGGTTCTGCCTCCAAGGATAACCCCGAGTATCCGTCTGAAGGGCAGTACCCTACTACCACTACATCAGGCAAGCAACCCATTGATCATTCTGATACAAACCCATGTTCTCGCTTCTGCTCTTGTTTACTTCATTAAGACAATGCGATTCAAACTACTGTGTGCTACGGTAGTTGAACCCTTATCCTCTGCATGACCTGTCATTGCCACAGTAACTAGATGAAACCCACTAGCATGTGTAGGAGTTGATTGAGCCATGTATGTGATTCCTACCTTGCTATGCCTGCTATGCTTAGAGTTGTGTCAGGTCTGGTTCATCTGGGTGATGGGCTAGAGTGAAATGATTATGTCGGTAATGTGAGGGATGTGTTGAACATGTTTTGATAAAGGTATCGATGAGAGGCCATGTAGGAGTACATGGTGGGTTGTTTCATTGAGGCCGTCCATAAGAACTGAGATCTGTATGCGTGATTTAAGATTCAGCTACTACCATACATTGGGCCCTGAAATATGACCCCGCTCGACTTACTGACCCCTCTCGCTCTCTGTCCAGGAGTTGCAACTAGTTTCTGGTGTTTGTAGGTTATGTGTTGGCGGGCGTGCGTAGCGCTGACCCTAGGGGTGGGCTATGATGCGGTAGATACACTGTGGCCGGGTATGCCGGGTGCCCGTTTGGCGTCTCAGGACCCTGTACACATTGTTTGGGGCCGTTGAGGACACCCTGGCCAGATTTCCTTGCGGATGGAACCTGAATAGGCGATAAACCTGGACTAGAGACTTGTGCGGTTAGTCAGGTCATGGTCTACACCCACGTCGGTTTTCGCTTGAAGTCTGCCGAGCACATGTCATGTGCAGACGCTAAGTGGTGGAAACATGTGTGATGAGGTACACTCCTGCAGGGTATAAAACTATTCGAATAGCCGTGTCCGCGGTAAAGGACTACTTGGTTGCCTATATAGTTCATAGACAAGTTAATGGATACTACTAAAAGACTCAAGATAAGTGTGAGTACCGTGGATGGCCCTCTCGTAGGATGACGAGGGAGGATCCCCGGTGGAGTATTGTGTTGGTGAGTAGTGGACTCGTGTGCGAAAACTGTTTTACTAGTGGAGTCTCGTAGGATAGCTTAGCCAAGAGTCAAAGCTGGCTTGCTGCAATAACCCCACCTCCTTCTTGAGAATGAGCATGTATAGTAGGTTCTGATGTAAGACTTGTTGAGTACCTTTGTACTCATGTTTGCTTAATTACTGTTTTCAGACGACAACACCGCCCCCTCCGATGGGTTCTACGTAGACCTTGATGTCGATGAGTGACTAGCCACCCAGGTGGTGATCCTGGCCATGGAGGGCCCTATGTAGATAGACAGGCTTCGAGAAGCCTTCTTTCTTTCTAGTGTCTGTACTCAGACTATTTGCTTCCGCATGTGCTTGTATGCTTGTATGACTTGTGTGTTGGGTCATGTGATCCCTACCTGTATGAACATGTTATGTATGGCTCTCTGGAGCCTTTAAATAAAGTACTTGAGTTGTAGAGTTTTGTTGTGATGCCATGTTGTATGCACTCATATCGGGCATATTGTGTGTATGATTGAAATGCTCGGTATGAGCGGGATCCAACAATCTGGTTGTTTATCCTTGGCAGCCTCTCATATGGGGAAATGTAGTCTAGTGCTTCCTGAGCGATAGTAGTCTGCTACAGCCCGGTTCACCGGAGTCCTGCTAGCCCAACACTACTGCTCTGGACACTTGACTGGCCGGCATGTTTTTCACTTCATTCCTATGTCTGTCCCTTCGGGGAAATGTCACGCGGTGATATCCGAAGTCCTGCCTACCCTGCTACAGCCCGGGTTCCCCGGAGTCCTGTTAGCCCAGTGCTACAGCCCAGATTCACTCGCTGATGACCGACATGTTCGATGTGATTCATGTATGCCTGTCTCCATAGGTCTGTGCCGCTTTGGGTTCACGACTAGCCATGTCGGCCCGGGTTCTCTGTCATATGGATGCTAGCGACACTATCATATACGTGAGCCAAAAGGCACAAACGGTTCCGGGCCATGGTAAGGCGACACCCGTGGGATACCGTGGGTGAGGCTGCAATGTGATATGAGGTGTTACCGGCTAGATCGATGTGACTTGGAATCAGGGTCCTGACAGCGTTGGCATCAGAGCCGGACTGCCTGTAGGTTCGTTGAGCCAAACTGGTCGATGTCGAGTCTAGAAATGCTTTAGTTATATGTAGGGGAATTGATTGTGGGAGGGAACGTAAGGATCTTTTACTCCTTTACCTTATGCCCTCTGATCTGAGTCATTCTCTTCTCATTCAACGTGGGTTAAGGACTAGGCTCTCTTCTTCTATCAGGTTCACGTGTTACTAATCCGTAGTAGCTTATAGGATTGTTGTTACAAGCCTCAGTACAGTTTCTACTACTTTTAGTATGTTGCTAGTTGAATCAGAACCTTGATATGATGTTGCTGAGTGGTATTGCAAACTGTTGTGGATGTCTCAAATCTTTTTCTGAGCATTTACAGCTGTTATGCTGTTCAATTTTCCCTAGAAATTCTAATGTCTTTGCATTGTGGTTGTGCTTTCAGATGGCCACTCGTGCTCAAAACCAAGTGGTTCTCCTGACCTGGTGCCTTGATGTGCCCGGTCATACTGCTATGTTAGCCCGTTGGTATCCCGGTCATACTCCCTAATGAAAGAACAAGTGCTCCCTAGGTGGTTTTGATAATTGATGACGACATATCTCTTGTTTGACTAACACTTCTATCTAGCATGTTTCAGATAAGTTCAACAATGGAGTGGCATGGACTAAAGGTTGTGGGAACTCCTTCAAGATGCTAAGGACAAAGGATTGGCTAAAGCTTCAAGCTCAAGACTCTTCATTTTACATTTTAGTGATCCAAGATCACATTGAGTCCATAGGAAAAGCCAATACTATCAAGGAGGGATGAGGTGTTGCTTAATGAGCCTCTTGCTTCATGTGCTTAATGATATGCTCCAAAATCCTCGGCTACTTTCCCACTTCCACATGTGACCTAAACCCAAAGCCAAACTCGGACCTACCGATTATTCCTATCCGGCGCCACCGAGTTTCACCTGTCATAGCCACTGCCAGAAACCCTAATCAGTTTGGTCTCACCGATGGGATCTCGGTCTCACCGAGATGGGCTTGCAAACTCTCTGTTACCTATTGCAATATTTTCGGTCCCACCGAGATATGCAATCGGCCCCACCGAGTTTGCTTGGACAACTCTCTGTTTCACTTATTACCCAAATCGGTCCCACCGAGTTTGAGTAATCGGTCAAACCGAGTTTTGGATTTACCCTAACCCTAGCACACCGGTCCCACCGAGTTGATCCAGTCGGTCCCACCGAAGATCTCTAACAGTCACTAGGTTTCCTATTTCGGTCCGACCGAGTTTGTTGAGTCGGTCCCACCGAGATTGGAAAACTGTGTGTAACGGTTGGATTTTGTGTGGAGGCTATATATACCCCTCCACCTCCTCTTCATTCGTAGAGAGAGCCATCAGACCACATACACAATTCCAACTCATATGTTCTGAGAGAGAACCACCTACTCATGTGTTGAGACCAAGATATTCCATTCCTACCATATGAATCTTGATCTCTAGCCTTCCCCAAGTTGCTTTTTCCACTCAAATCTTCTTTCCACAAAATCCAAATCCTATGAGAGAGAGTTGAGTGTTGGGGAGACTATCATTTGAAGCACAAGAGCAAGGAGTTCATCATCAACACACCATTTGTTACTTCTTGGAGAGTGGTGTCTCCTAGATTGGCTAGGTGTCACTTGGGAGCCTCCGACAAGATTGTGGAGTTGAACCAAGGAGTTTGTAAGGGCAAGGAGATCGCCTACTTCGTGAAGATCTACCACTAGTGATGCAAGTCCTTCGTGGGCGATGGCCATGGTGGGATAGACAAGGTTGCTACTTCATGGACCCTTCGTGGGTGGTTGCTTCTTCGTGGACCCTTCGTGGGTGGAGCCCTCCGTGGACTCGCGCAACCATTACCCTTCGTGGGTGGAGCCCTCTGTGGACTCGCGCAACCGTTACCCTTCGTGGGTTGAAGTCTCCATCAACGTGGATGTAGGATAGCACCACCTATCTGAACCACGGGAAAAACATCCGTGTCTCCAATTGCGTTTGAATTCTCCAAACCCTTCCCTTTACATTCTTGCAAGTTGCATGCTTTATTTTCCGCTGCCTATACACTCTTTGCATGCTTGCTTGATATGTATTGTGAATGTTGAAATTATGCCTAAACTCCACTTAAACCGAAAAAGCTTAAAAATTGCAACTTTAGCATTAAGTGTCTAATCACCCCCCCTCTAGACACATCTACTTCTAGATCCTACACCTAACTCATACCACTGCCGAGATGCTCGAGGATAAAGACCGAGAGAATCGGGCCTTAAGACTGGAGCTTTTCAACACCCGTGCTGATCATTGGGCCACTTTGACTCGGTTTGCACCTGCGGTGCAAGCTGGATGTATGGATACAAGGGATCTATATCCTGTGAGATCTGCTCTGCCAGACATGGTGGATTGGCGTGATGTGGGAGGCATCACCCACCCCGTGGTCCCCGCAGGCCACCGTTTGTTGGTCCAAGACCTCATCCTAGCCCCTTTGGTCCACAATCTCCTCAGGACCGTCTGTTCCTGGATGATCACGTTGAACTTCCAGGCTATGGAGGCGACTTCTATGAGGAATACTACGGAGCTGTCTGAGTTAGTAGTAGTACCACTAGTATTGTAATAGTTGTATCTCCACTGTCCTGTGTGACTTGTGGAATATGACTTTGTGTGTAATCAATTCCGGAGGTGTAGACAAATAATGTATAGGAGCTTGGAATTCCTCCGATGAGATGTAACATCTTTCATCATAGTTGTACTGTAGCCTGGGGTTGTACTAAACTATGTATGGTGTGTATGACCGTTGGTATAAATATATGGAAGTTCTATATTACCATGACATACGGATGAACATCTCTGCATTCCGTGTTATCCATTACATTCTACACTTCCTTGCTAAGTTTGAGCCATCCTTATCTAAACCGTTGTCATGTTTTCTCCTAGGATGGTCAACACCCGCAGCAACCCTGCTGCCCCGGAGCAGGGGGAAGCCAGTGCAGCTAGGGGTGAAAATCTGCCTCACCCGCCTTCTCTGGCCGAAGTGATGCTGGAGGCGGAAAGAAACAAGCGTGAGACTAACCGCTTACTGGAGCGGATTGAGTAGAACACTGCACGCCATCCGCGAAATGACTTGGTGTCAATCAATGACTTTACCAAGCTGTACCCACCAAAGTTTAACCATTCCGTCGAGCCCCTCGACGCGGATGACTGGCTTCGCAGCATCACCCACAAGCTACATTCTGCCAACGTAGCCGAAGCTGATAAGGTTATTTATGCTGCCTATCATCTCGAAGGCCCTGCTAGCCTTTGGTGGGAAAATTTGGAAGCTATGCGCCCGATCGGCCAAATCACTACTTGGGCTGAATTCAGTGAGGCTTTCCGTGAGCATCACATTCCGGAAGGTCTCGTAGATCGCAAGAGGGAGGAGTTCTGCAATTTCACCCAAGGAAGACTGACTGTGGATGCTTATAGTCGTGAATTTGGGAATCTGGCACATTATGCTCCTGAAGAAGTATCTACTGACGCTAAGAAGCAGGCAAGGTTCCGCAAGGGACTTAGCCCTGAGCTTCGCCGCGGTCTTCGTCTACACGAATGCACCTCCTTTCAGAAGTTGGTCAATAAAGCCATCAGTGCTGAGTCAGGCTAGTCTGACTATGACGCTTCACGCAAGCACTCACGTGATTTTGGCTCTTCATCCGGCTCTGGAGCTCAGAAGCGCCGGGTGTGGATCCCAAGCACGGCACTGCCACCCAGGTTCATTCCGAGGCCATCCTTTGAGGCGCCTCGTCCCAACCAGCAGTTTGCACTGCCCAAGCCCTATGGTGGCCCCGCTGCTAATGCTGCTCGACGCCCCAATGTTGTGACATGTTTCAAGTGTGGAGAGCCGGGTCATTATAGCCGAGAGTGTCCTCAGAACAACAACCCCAATCAGTCTAAAAAGTCCGTTGGTCGTGGTAAGCCAGCGGGAAAGACATTCTACGCCAAGTCGGTCACCACTGCACGTGGCCATGTCAACTATGTCTCAGCCGAGGAGGCTCATGAGGATCCTAACGTCGTCCTTGGTACGCTCCTTGTTAATTGCCATCCGGCATCTGTTCTTTTCAATACTGGAGCATCTCATTCATTCATATCCGAGAACTATGCTCGATTGAATAACACGACATTCTGTGACATGCCCTCTACCATGGAAATTCAAACCCCTGGCTCTAGATGGCAAACTTCTAGAGTAAGCCATGGAAACGAAATTCTTGTCGATAGACTTGTCTTCCTTGCATCCTTAATAGCTCTCAAGTCCTCGGACATAAACATCATCTTGGGTATGGACTGGATGTCATCTCATTATGCTAAGATTGATTGTGCCACTAGAACCGTTCAACTTACTCACCCATCGGGCAAGACAGTCAATGTCTTAACTCGAGTGGCCAAGCGCCAGCTTTACTCCCTAAATGCCAACCCCCTTCTAGACCTTGAGGATATTCCGGTAGTCCGAGACTTTCCGGATGTCTTTCCAGAAGAACTGCCAGGTGTTCCACCTGACAGGGATGTCGAGTTTGTGATAGACCTTGTTCCAGGAACCGTTCCAATTTCTAGAAGACCCTATAAGATGGCACCCTTAGAACTAGCCAAGCTTAAGAACCAACTCGATGAGTCCTTGAAAAGGGGTTTCATCCGTCCTAGTTCCTCTCCTTGGGCTTGCCCCGTCCTCTTCGTCAAGAAGAAGGATGGAACAGATCGAATGGTTGTAGATTACCGACTTGTCAACCTGGTCACCATCAAGAACAAGTATCCGCTTCCCAGGATCAACGATCTATATGATCAGCTCGCTGGATCCTCAGTCTTTTCCAAGATGGATTTGAGGTTGGGCTACCATCAAATCAAAATCAGAAACGGGGACATTCCCAAAACGGCCTTTGTTACTCGTTATGGCCAATACGAGTACACCGTTATGTACTTCGGTCTAACCAATGCCCCATCCACCTTCTCTCGGTTAATGAACTCGGTCTTCATGGAGTATTTGGATAAATTCGTCGTAGTATACCTCGATGACATACTCATCTACTCCAAGAATGAAGAGGAACATGCCGAACATCTAAGGCTGGTATTGACGAAACTTCGAGAGCATCGCCTTTATGCCAAATTCTCCAAGTGTGAATTTTGGTTGCCAGAAGTGACCTATCTAGGCCATGTAATCTCTGGTAAGGGTATTGCTGTCAATCCCGAGCGAGTTCAAGATGTCCTTGATTGGACTCCACCTGAGACGGTCAAGCAAGTTTGGAGCTTCCTTGGCTTAGCGAGCTACTGTCGCCGCTTCGTCGAGAATTTCTCCAAGGTTGCTAAACCTCTAACCGAACTCCTCAAGAAAGATAAGAAGTTCGAGTGGACCCCACAGTGCGAGTTCAGCTTTCAGGAACTGAAAAGATGCCTGACATCTACTCCCATACTGGTACCGCCAGATTTCTCCAAGGACTTTATTATCTATTGCGATGCCTCGTGACAAGGACTAGGTTGCATACTCATGCAAGATCGTCAGGTTATTGCCTATGCTTCACGGCAATTACACCCACATGAGGAAAACTATCCCACACATGATCTAGAGCTTGCAGCTGTAGTCCATGCACTCAAAACTTGGCGACATTACCTCCTCGGTAATCGTTGCGAGATCTTCACGGATCACCAAAGTTTGAAATATATCTTCACCCAACCGGATTTGAATCTCAGGCAAATACGTTGGGTCGAGTTGATCTCGGATTACGACTTAGGAATAACTTACACCCCGGGCAAAGCCAATGTCATGGCTGATGCACTAAGTCGTAAGTCCTATTGTAACAACCTGATGTTACAACAAAGTCAACCACTTCTCCATGAGGAATTTCATAAGCTTAATCTTCACATTGTTCCTCGAGGATTTCTATCCACCCTGGTGGCGAAACCTACCCTTATTGATCAAATCATAGTTGGCCAGAAGCGTGATAAGGGCATATTCCGGATTAAGGAAAACATTGCTAGCGGAGTTGCTAAATGTTTTTCCATGGATGAGCGAGGTGTTGTCTTCTTCGAGAACCGCTTGGTGGTTCCCAAGAAACAACATCTACGCCAGTTGATTCTCAAGGAAGCTCATGTCCCCTCTCACCATTCATCCCGGTAGTACCAAGATGTATCAAGACCTACACCAGAGGTTTTGGTGGACTAGGATGAAGAGAGAAATTGCTCAATACATTGCTAGCTGCGACGTCTGCCGTCGTGTTAAAGCAGAGCATCAACGGCCTGCTGGCACCCTTCAACCTTTGGCTATTCTTGAGTGGAAATGGGATAAAATCAGTATGGATTTCATCACTGGGTTTCCCAGGACCAAGAGAGGGAATAATGCCATCTTCGTCGTGAATGACCGTCTTTCCAAAGTAGCCCATTTCCTACCTGTTCGTGAGAGTATCACCGCTAGCCAGCTAGCTGACTTATACATCTCCTGAATAGTGTCTCTTCATGGTGTTCCATTGGAAATTAACTCAGACCGTGGGAGTCTCTTCACCTCTCGATTTTGGGAGAGTTTCCAAAATGCTATGGGAGCTCGTCTCTCTTTTAGCACCGCCTTCCATCCTCAATCAAGTGGTTAAGTAGAGCGAGTCAATCAAATTCTGGAAGATATGCTCCGAGCTTCTGTCATCTCTTTCGGAATGAGTTGGGAGAAATGCCTTCCATTCGCGGAGTTTGCTTATAACAATAGTTATCAAGCTAGCTTGGGCAAAGCTCCTTTCGAAGTTCTCTATGGACGAAAATGTCGAATGCCTCTTAACTAGTCAGAAACCGGGGAAAGGCAACTCTTTGGCCCGGATATGATTCAGGAAGCAGAAGAGCAGGTTCGCGTTATTCATGAGAAATTGAAAACAGCCCAATCTCGTCAAAAGAGCCAATATGGTTGTAAACATAAGCTTATGACTTATGAAGTCGGCGAGAAGGCTTACCTTCGGGTTACTCCGTTGAAGGGAACCCATCGTTTCGGTATCAAAGGCAAATTGGCTCCTCGTTACATTGGACGCTTTCGCATTCTTGCCAAACGAGGAGAAGTTGCCTACCAATTGGAACTACCTTCGCATCTTTCCAGAGTTCACGATGTCTTCCACGTTTCTCAACTCAGGTGTTGCTTCGCGGATCCTATCCGTGGAGTGGACCACGAAACGCTTGATCTACAAGATAACCTCTCATATCGGGGATATCCCGTTCGTATCCTTGATCAAGCCGAGCGTACCACTCGACGCCATAATATCAAGTTTCTCAAGGTTCAATGGTCACACCATTCCGAGAAAGAAGCCACTTGGGAAAGGGAGGATCGTCTTCGACTCGAGTACCCCCACCTTCTTCCTGGAGGATCCTAAATCTCGGGACGAGATTCTTTTGAGTGGGGGTGAGTTGTTACATCCCTGTGTTAGTCATGCATTAGGATTGGTTGAATCTGTGCATCATGCTTAAATTCCCAGAAAACTAAAATGGGGATGACAGAACCCCCAGCACCCCCCTGAAACAACTAGGGTTTACTAAAAACTTTTTCAATGAACCTGAAATGCCCTTCTAAAAAGCCCACCCTTTTTGTTTTGGGTTAAAACCCCTGACAAAAATGGTGCACATTTTTCTAGGACATCTTAAGGTCATTGGATTAATCCTTATAGTATTTGCATTTGGGCATTTAAATGCTATAAAATATTATAAATGCTCAAATAATCATAAACTAAAATATTTGCTGCTGGTTATATTCTAAGCAGTAGCCATGATTAATTTTATGACTTATGGAAATGCCCTGGCATTTTTAATAAAGCCGTGAAGATACAGAAATAATAGAATAAATAAAAAACAGAAAGAGAGAGAGAGAGAGAGGAACTTACCTGGCACAGCCCACCTAACCCACCAGCTGGCCCACCTGGCGGCCCAGCACTGTGCTGGCCCGCGCCAGCCAGCTGCTTCTTCCCCGCCAGGCAGGCAGGGAGGTGACGCCGGCGTGCCCGAGCTCGCCACGGTGCCACTTGCTTGCCGCCCGCGCCCCTGGACGCCTGGACGCCTCCACGTCGCACACCGAAGCCCCTGGACACGCCATTCCCCCTTGTTTCTCTCCCTCGCCGTTCCCCACCATGGCCGACGCCCCTGTCGCCGCACCGTTGTTGTAGCCGCGCCCTCCGTCGTCCTCGCGCCGCGCCATCGTGTCCACGAGCTCCGCCGTCGTCTATTACAACGAGTAGGTTGAGCCCCGAGCGCTCGCTCGCCTCAGAGACGCTACACCGAGCTCGTCCTCAACTCCGGCCACCGGAGATCCCCTTCGCTGTCCCTGCCGCATCAGCTCGTCCCCGACCTCGCCGACTGCCTCGACGTGACCCCCGTGAGCTCAGCCACCTCCCCACCCTCTCCGTTTCCTCTCTCAAGCCCCGTAGGGACTGCACGTAGATCACCCGCACGCACCGCTGCGTAGCTCATCGCCGACGAGGCTCCGGCCACCCAATGGCCGCGCCACCCTGTCCACTAGTCCTACCGCACCCCCAGGAGCTCAACGCACCAAACCACGCGCCTCTCCGTGCCCCCTAGCGACTAGCTCAACCTTACCCGAGCTCCGGCCGCCGCCAAATTCGTTGCCGGCGTTGTTTCCGGCCACCCCAGCTCCACCCGCTGCCACCACTCGACGTGGCTCCGTCCACGCATCACGTAGATGGTCTCCGTCGTCCTTTTGGTCGCTGGAGTGCAAATCCTGCGCTGCTCCGCCGCGTCTGCCCTCGCCGGCGGCTAAACGCCGGCGAGTTGACCCTGTTTGACCCCGTGTGGGCCCAGGTTGACTTCCCCCTGAGTCTATGACAGGTGGGGCCGGCCTCCGATGGGTTCTACATAGACCTTGATGTCGACGAGTGACTAGCCACCCAGGTGGTGATCCTGGCCATGGAGGGCCCTATGTAGATAGACAGGCTTCGAGAAGCCTTCTTTCTTTCTAGTGTCTGTACTCAGACTATTTGCTTCCGCATGTGCTTGTATGCTTGTATGACTTGAGTGTTGGGTCATGTGACCCCTACCTATATGAACATGTTATGTATGGCTCTCTGGAGCCTTTAAATAAAGTACATGAGTTGTAGAGTTTTGTTGTGATGCCATGTTGTATGCACTCATATCGGGCATATTGTGTGTATGATTGAAATGCTCGGTATGAGCGGGATCCGACAATCTGGTTGTTTATCCTTGGTAGCCTCTCATATGGGAAATGTAGTCTAGTGCTTCCTGAGCGATAGTAGTCCGCTACAGCCCGGTTCACTGGAGTCCTGGTAGCCCAGCACTACTGCTCTGGACACTTGACTGGCCGACATGTGTTTCACTTCATTCCTATGTCTGTCCCTTCGGGGAAATGTCACGCGGTGACATCCGGAGTCCTGCCTAGCCTGCTACAGCCCGGGTTCCCCGGAGTCCTAATAGCCCAGTGCTACAGCCCGGATTCACTCGCTGATGACTGACATGTTCGATGTGATTCATGTATGCATGTCTCCATAGGTCTGTGCCGCTTTGGGTTCACAACTAGCCATGTCGGCCCGGGTTCTCTGTCATATGGATGCTAGCGACACTATCATATACATGAGCCAAAAGGCGCAAACGGTTCCGGGCCATTGTAAGGCGACACCCGTGGGATACCGTGCGTGAGGCCGCAATGTGATATGAGGTGTTACCGGCTAGATCGATGTGACTTGGAATCGGGGTCCTGACATTAATACTGTAGATGCATGCTGGATAGCGGTCGATGAGTGGAGTAATAGTAGTAGATGCAGAATCATTTCGGTCTACTTGTCACGGACGTGATGCCTATATGCATGATCATGCCTAGATATTCTCATAACTATGCTCAATTCTGTCAATTGCTCAACAGTAATTTGTTCACTCACCGTAGAATACTTATGCTCTTGAGAGAAGCCACTAGTGAAACCTATGGCCCCCGGGTCTATTCTCATCATATTAATCTCCATAACTTTAATCTTGCTTTGCTTTTTACTTTGCCTCTACTTTTTTACTTTGCATCTCTATACCAAAAATACCAAAAATATTATATCTATCAGATCTCACTCTCGTAAGTGGCCTTGAAGGGATTGACAACCCCTAATCGCGTTGGTTGCGAGTAGCTATCGTTTTGTGCATGTACGAGGGACTTGAGCGTGGCCTCCTACTGGATTGATACCTTGGTTCTCAAAAACTGAGGGAAATACATACGCTACTATGCTGCATCACCCCTTCCTCTTTGGGGAAATCCAATGCAAGCTCAAGAGGTAGTATAGGGGGCGGCTATTTATAGCCTAGGGAGCAGCCCGACATGATAAGACATAAATGCCCTTCAATGATATGACCGTTAGATGGATAGATATTTTGGGACAGCTGGCGCATTGCACAGCAATGGTCGGAATTTTGAGTAGCAAAATCCTCAGGGCTATCATGTTCCTCACTGTGTAGGAAATCCGCACTGGCGAATTCCTAACTCCTCAGTCAGAACAAATTCGTCAGAGACCAGAAGAACTTCGTCTCTGTCACTGAAGAATATGACTCGACTGTATGAGATTTCCAATGGCTTCACTCGAAGGGATTGGTAGGTGTAGGATTTTGAGTTGAGCATCACATGGAAATTTTTCCTTAGTATTTCCTCGACCCCCTTTAACAGTACGGTGTTTCCTATGACTCAAGAGAGAGAAAATGAAACTATGAAAACAAAAGTCTTCACGCTTCATGTTCCTCGAATGAATTCCAAGTCTTCAAGGTCACACCAATTTCTTCACTTTCAAAGTCTTTAGAAAGTCTTCAGAAATCCAGAGTCTTCAGTCGAAGAACTTCATTTTTAGGGGTCGACTTTCTATGTAAATATCAAACTCCTCATAGACTTATAGACCTGTGTTCACTCACAAACGCATTAGTCCCTTAACCTATAAGTCTTCAATACACCAAAATCACTAAGGGGCACTAGATGCACTTACAATCTCCCCCTTTTTGGTGATTGATGACAATATAGGTTAAGTTTTCAACGGGGATAAACATATGAAGTGTAAATACTGATATTGAGGAATTTGATTGCAAGATATAGAGGAACTCCCCCTGAAGGTGTGCATAGTGAGGAATTTGCTTTTAAAGCAATGCACACTTGAAGAGTTGAATCATGGATATCTACCCCTATATCTTGTAATTCATACACGCATTTTACATATAACAATGAAGAATTTGAAATGCATGATGAAATATGGTGACTGATGTAATTCAGCATGTGTGCAATAATATTAGCGAGGAATAAGCATGCAGAAAAATGACTCAAGAGTATAAGAGCACCATCGGGTTTAAGTTTACAACTCGATCCAGTAAAGTCTCAGAAGAATAAGAGTTGTAACTTGAAAACAAACGCCCATATAGAAAGACCCGCTTGAAGACTAACTCAAAATTCTCCCCCTTTGTCATCAAATGACCAAAATGATCGAATATGAGGACTAACGCGCCTGAAGAATATCAAGTTGATGAAGGAGCGCCAGCATTGTTGGGGTCGTTTGTTGTAGTAGGGCCTGCCGCAGTGTCGTCCAAGTCTTCATTTTCATCAGTGTCGTGCAATGAGGAATATGAGCTGGCCACCATGGAAGGAACCATGACCTTCTTGAATTTCTTCGATGGAGGTGCAGACCAGTCAAACTCTTCCTTGAGACCCATTTTCTTCAGATCGTCTTCACCATACAGATGTGATAGAATGGCCCAGGTGCGACCGAAGACTTCATGGAGGTAGTAATAGTTTTTCTTCACTCCATTGTGTGTAGCAGTCATGTTGTGAAGAAATGAACCAAACTGACGCTAGAGCAGTGGCTTGAGGAGTAGACTTGGGTGCATTGGCAGAGTCATGTGTGGCAGAGTCATCATTGGTGGAATAAGAGGCAGCTTTGCGAAACTAACCATCCAATGGACGAATGCCTTCATCTATAACAGCTGGTGCCTTGCCCTTTCCATCAACTGAGGAATAGGTCTGCTTGAGGACTTCAATCGGGGGCAAGTAGCTGAGGTGATTCTGAAAATCAGCTTTGTAGTTGAGTGAAGACCTTGTCCTGAGGAATCTCATAATCCAAGGTGCATAAGGCTTCAGCTCAAACGGAGACAGTGCAACATTTGCCATAGTCCTCATGAAGAAATCATGATAATTGACAGGAATGCCATGAACGATGTTGAATACCAGATTCTTCATGATGCCAACAATTTCCTCATCAGATGAGTCATGGCCTTTGATAGGACTAATTGTCCTCGTAAGAATACGATAGACAGTTCTGGGCACATAAAGAATTTCCTTCATGAGGAATTTGGTTCTTGGTGCTTGACCTGGCTTCAAAGGTTTCATCAGCACCTGCATGTAGTGATTTGTAAGCTCAGGTTCACTATAGATGCAATGAGCTTCTTCAAGGGGAGGACTGAGTGGTAAGGCATGAAGCAATTCAGAGGCTGGTGCAGTGTAGTGAGTATTTTCAGACATCTAGTCCAGCACCCATGAATTCACATCTTCAGAATCTCCTGTGATGTGCAGCGTTGCATAGAATTGAAGAATCAGTTCTTCATTCCAATCACAGATGTCAGAGCAAAAGTTTAATAGTCCAGCATCGTGAAGAACACTGAGGACTAGTGCGAAGCACGGCAGAGATTCCATATCCACGTGAGGAATGTGCTCATGGTAGAAGATTTTCTCTTAGCTGAACAACACTGAGGAATAGAAATTGGCTTGACTAGTAGTCCAGAAACGCCTCTTCCTAATGCGAGCAGAGTTATAAGGGTTGTAGTCTTCGAATAATACATGCTCGCCGAAGAAATCATCAGCCTTGAATGCTTGCGTGAGAATGGATCCTTTGGCTTGGGCAGAGGAGTGTCGGTGAGTTGCATCACAACCTCAGGAATCGCAATCTCGGGTTCTTCAGGCTGAGGAATTTCTGGTTCCTCTTCAGTGACAGTCTGCGTCTTCAGATGTTCAGCAGCAGCAGTTTCTTCAGCACTAGTGGCTGGAATTTCCTCATGTACAAATGAAGTGGGGTGAGTTTCTTCAGAGCCCATTTGAACAATTTGTGCAGGTGACTGAGGTATTTGCTACAACGTTGTGAACATTGGAGAGTTTGGATGCTGACTTTCCCAGAATTCATCACTTATTACGGGTGTGGAGCAGCCAACGTCCACATCTTCATCTTCCATTTCTTCAACGCCAGCCTCTTCAGCTGTGAACTGAGGCATAGGCAAGGAGATAACAGGTGTTGAAGGGATCGTATCCACATCAACTTCTTCATCAATCTGCTCTGACGAAGCAGCAGAATGATTTTCTTCATCAGATCTGCTAGGGATCTCATATTCTTCACCAAAAGGTACAAGGTCCTTTGATGGCATGGTTGAGATCGGAACATCATCAATGGGATTAGCAAATGAACTTGTCAAAGGCTTCATCTTCTTCGGAGCTAAATAATCTGAAGTAGCTGATGCTTTCCTTTTCTTCACTGCAGCACGCTCTGCAGTCTTGGTCTTCTTCACATCTGATGCAGATGGAATGATCGGAGTTGGTGTTGGCGCAGGAGGAGCAGAGGAATCTGGTTGATTTTCTTCAGGCACAACTGATGCAGTTGCCCTAATTTCTTCAGTTTCTTCAGGCGCGCCACTAGTGGATGCCCTGGCAATTTCTTCAGCGGCTAGAATGCAGCCATCAGCCCTGGAACTCACATTTTCTTCAGCATCCTGATTGTCATCAGCGGTGCTGGCATTTTCTTCAGTAGGCTGAGCAGATGCTTCAGCCCGAGGAATTTCCTTTTGCGTTGGGGCTGCAACATTGGAGGTGAACTGTTCTGTTATCTTTACAAATTTGACTTTGGCTCCCAGCCAGTCAGCATAGCGATCAAATTCATTACTCAGTTTCTTGATTTCTGATTGGAGAGCAACAAGTTCTTCAGGTGAAAGTTTCAGAACGTTTTGCTTCAGAAAGCGCTCTTTCTTGTACTGCGCTTTCTTCACCCTCCTCCCCTGTTCAAATTTCCATTTCTCTTCTTGTATGAAGTGAGTCAGCATGTGACTTTGGCCAGGAGTTAGGTTGAAGTCAGGCATGGGAGTGTTGGGGTCCTTGTGCCAAACATCAATGTATTCGAGAATCAACTTGGGATCCAAAAGAAGTGGCACATTTGTTCCCTTGGCTCTAGCGGCCCTGACTTGCCTATCTCTGATGTTTCTGCAAGTTCATCATCATGAGCTTCATCTTCTTCAGACGATACTTGGAAAGCGACTTGCTTCTTCTGAGGACTTGGGCGAGGACCTCGTCCAGCAGTGGCCTTTGTCTTCAGGAGAGAGGGTCCCATTGAGGAATTTGGTGCAGCTGAGGAACTAGCTGAGACACCTGAGGCAATGGAGATGCCTGCAGTCCTTTGGCACGAGGCAAGATGCACAGGTGCAGGGGACTTTGTCGGAACAGCTGAGGACTTTGCAGGAGCTGAGGGTTTTGAAGGAGCAGGAGCAGCATGAGGAATTTGCCGTGAGGGCTTTGAGGATTCTGGCCGTGAGGGCATTGTTGGTGAAGCACTTGGCTTGCGCGCAAGCTTCTTTGACATAGCCTTCTTTGTCTTGACAGCAGAGGCCTCAACAGAGGCAGCACCACCAGCAGCAGAGTCTTCATTGAATTTCCTCACTGCTTCTCTGGCTTGCTTAGCCAACTTGGCTTGGCGCTTGGCCCATTCATGAGGATAGTCCTCACCGTGCTTGAGGCTGGTGGGATCAGCTATTTGGCCAGGTGCCAATGAAGGTCTTGGGCATGGAGGATTGAGTGCGAATTTCTTCATGTACTTGGGAGTGACATATTTGTACTCCCTCCACTCTCTTGCCCATCTCCTCTCTATCTTCTGAATGCGCACATTGCGCTCATTCTTGGTTTCCTCAGTAGGTGTGCAGTACCCAGCATATATTTCATCAGGGATCTCAAACGATGTATTGACCTCAGGCCTCTTTCCTCCTTTTGTGGCTTCTTACCGTCAGCCATTTTCTTCAGTTGAGGAATTTGGACAATTGAATTCTCTGAAGAAGTATGTAACTTTTCTTCGAGGAACGCTGCAAATGAGTTAAGTTGATGAGAACCTAGTGATTCAGTAGCTGACATGAGTACCTGTGAACAGAGTATAGTTGCGAGGAATTTGGAGAGGTCATATGCGTTCTCAGAAGGTTTTTCAAAAAGAACAAGTTTGAGGAATTTGACTAGATGAGTCTTGAAGAATTTCACTAAGCGTTCTTTGTCTTAGCTTCCAGAGTTGTATAGATCGAAGATCCACACAATTGAGGAATCTCGAAGAAAAATGATGCTTAGAGAAACGAATCAAGGACAGATGACTTGTGAGGTGTTTAGTGTGTGAAGATATGAAGAAAAACACCTTTGAAGATTTTGTAGATAATCATCCGAATCAACAAGGGCAGTAAAAGTAACTTTTAATTACCCTAGATGAAGAACACGACGAACAGTGAAGTGGAGAGGTGAAGTTCGTCTATGTAGATCTTCCACGCCCTAACTCGGCGGAGGAAGACGGCTACGGCGGCGGCGGAGTGAAGATTTCCGCGGTCGGCGCGAGTACGATGGCGACGAGGTCGAGGCAGTGAAGCTCTTCCTCACCGGCGATGATGAAGTAGCGGCGCCGCTAGGGTTTGAGAAGATCGAGCTGGAGAGAGGTCGAGCGGAGTAAAAGAAGTGAGGAAGGGAAGGAGGGGTATTTATAGCCACGGTGAAAAACTATGCGCCCGAAGAAATTGGACGAACGTGCCCCTGACCCTTCTCATTCGCTCGACATGTGTCACCCACGTACTGAGAAGTGGAGATCGTGTGCGATCGTGGGTGAATGGATAAGTGTATCGTGGGATGCGGAACGGTTTGAGCGGCAAAGCCGAAAATTTAGATAAGATAGGTTTTAAAGTCCCGTTCGCAATTTCTTCAGCTAACAAGGACACGATGAAGATTTTGAAAGAGTTCAAATAGAACACACATGAAGAATTTTTGAATAGTTTGGGTTGAGTATAGCATAGAGGGGGAAGGGTCCGATCACATTCACTTAGCAGAAAAACCAACTTGAAGAATTAGCAATAAATGAATGCTGTAGAGGACATAAACTCATATATATATATATATAGCCAATGAAGAAAGACGCGGAAACTGTGAAGACAATGCAAAGTAGAAGAATATGAATAATTGAGGAATTTCAACTTTTGGTGGTGGCGTGACCCACCGTATAAGAATGATGATTTCAGACACCGCATACAATTATAGTAGGGTTCTGAGAATCAAATTCTTCGTTAATTTCTTCACACTAAGAGTGTTATTCTTCATTGATTGAAGAGAAACGTTTCTTCATGTGTTGCACATCTAAGCCATCAATTTTGCATAAGTGTTAGGATGAGTGTCCTTTTCAAAGAACATTCGAAGATTCTAGGATATTTAGCTCACACCGCAACTTGCTAAATCTCTTCTCATCCAAGGGCTCTATGAAGATATCGGCTAGCTGTTCTTCAGTCTTCACATGCTCAATGGAAATATCGCCCTTCAACACATGATCACGAAGAAAATGATGACGAATCTGAATGTCCTTAGTCTTCGAGTGCTGAACTGGGTTGTGAGCAATCTTGATGGCACTCTCATTGTCACAGAAGAGAGGCACATTCTTCATGTTGACGCCGTAGTCCTTGAGAGTTTGCTTCATCCATAGCAATTGAGCACAGCAAGAACCAGCGGCAATGTACTCAGCTTCAGCAGTAGATAGTGATACACAGTTCTGTTTCTTCGAGGACCAACAGACCAAAGATCGTCCAGGAAATGACATGTACCAGATGTTGACTTGCGGTCCACACGATCACCAGCATAGTCAGGGTCAGAATATCCAATGAGATCAAAAGCTGAGCCCTTGGGGTACCATAATCCAAGTGTTGGTGTGTGAGCTAAATATCGAAGAATATGCTTCACAGCCTTATAGTGTGTTTCCTTCGGTGTAGCTTGAAATCGGGCACACATGCAAACACTAAGCATTATGTCTGGCCTAGATGCACATAGGTACAATAAAGAGCCAATCATGGAGCGGTATACCTTATGATCGAAGTCAATACCATTTTCATCAGTGCACAAATGGCCATTTGTGGGCATAGGAATTTTGACGCCTTTGCAATCTTGCATGCCGAATTTCCTCAGTACATCCTTGAGGTATTTCTCCTGGGATATGAATATGCCATTGCGTTGTTGACGAATTTGAAGACCTAAGAAGAATTTCAACTCTCCCATCATACACATTTGATATTCTTCACTCATCATATAGGCAAATTCATCACTATAACGTTGGTCAGTACAGCCAAAGATAATATCATCAACATATATTTGGCACACAAACAATTCACCATCATAAGATTTAGTGAAAAGAGTAGGGTCGAGTGAACCGGGTTTGAAGCCTTTCTTCATGAAGAATTCCTTCAAGGTATCATACCACGCCCGTGGGGCCTGCTTGAGGCCATAGAGGGCCTTGTTGAGTCTAAAGACTTTGTCAGGATTGTTTGGATCTTCAAAACCTGGGGGTTGAGCAACATATACTTCTTCCTCAAGCTTACCATTGAGGAATGCACTTTTCACATCCATTTGATATAAAGTGATATCATGATGATTAGCATAAGCAAGTAATATGCGAATAGCCTCAAGTCTAGCAACAGGTGCAAAAGTTTCATCGAAATCAATTCCTTCAACCTGTGTGTAGCCTTGAGCTACGAGCCGTGCCTTATTCCTCACCACAAGGCCATTTTCATCTTGCTTCTTGCGGTAGATCCACTTTGTGCCAATGATATTGTGCTTGCGAGGATCTGGACGTTTGACCAGTTCCCAGACATTGTTGAGCTCGAACTGATTTAATTCTTTTTGCATGGCCTGAATCCACTCAGGCTCCAGAAATGCTTCATCTACCTTAGTGGGCTCTGTAATAGAGACAAAAGCATAGTGCCCACAAAAGTTAGATAAATGTGAAGCTTTTGAGCGTGTGAGAGGACCTGGCGCTTTGATGTCATTGATGATCTTTTCAACTTGCACTTCTTTTGCAATGCGAGGATGAGCTGGTTGTCGTTGAAGAATTTGATAATCATTCTCTTTAGCACCATTTTCTTCAGTATTTTCTTCAGGTGCATTAGCTCAACGTTCTTCATGTTCTGGAATGAATTCTTCAGCAGATTCTCCAGTAGGAATGACATCCTCAGTAGCCTTGAACTTGATAGTTTCCTCAGGTGCTGGTTCATCTATCACAGTAGGTACGTGCTCTCTTTGCGAGTGAGGGAGTCCTAGATTAGGTGGTTTCCGGACAGCCGGACTATATCCATTGGCCGGACTGTTAGACTATGAAGATACAAGATTGAAGACTTCGTCTCGTGTCCGGATGGGACTCTACTTGGCGTGGAAGGCAAGCTAGGCAATACGGATATGTGTATCTCCTCCTTTGTAACCGACCTTGTGTAAACCTAGCCCCTCCGGTGTCTATATAAACCAGAGGGTTTAGTCCGTAGGACAACATACAATCATACCATAGGCTAGCTTCTAGGGTTTAGCCTCTCTAATCTCATGGTAGATCTACTCTTGTACTACCCATATCATCAATACTAATCAAGCAGGACGTAGGGTTTTACCTCCATCAAGAGGGCCCGAACCTGGGTAAAACATTGTGTCCCCTGCCTCCTGTTACCATCCGCCTTAGACACACAGTTCGGGACCCCTTACCCGAGATCCACCGGTTTTTCCACCGACATTGGTGCTTTCATTGAGAGTTCCTCTGTGCCGTTGCCAAAAGGAAGGATGTCTCGTCTCGTCTTTAAAGACGGTACTACTTTTTGGGGAGCTTTGGCTGTCGGCCAAACTCTCTGGCTAGGCGGGTTCATCATGACTGCCTGTACGGCCGCCGCGCCGACGATGAATTCTCGGGTCATCGAAAACAGCCTCCACGTCAAATCGGCACTCGCCGAACAGATGGATCCAATGGAGCTCTCCTCCTTAAACGAGCTCTTGGATCGCATCGCCACATTGGGAGTAGCTACGGACTATGATCGGATTGGGCTTAAACCCGACCAAAGGGAGATTAACTCTCCACCGGTCACCCACCATATTGCAGTGGTGGAGGAACAATGCGGCGACCTTTCCTCTATCCTGAGGACCAACTATGTCGGGATTTCTGAGCTCCCCGAGTCAGACGCCCGTTCGCGGCAGGACATCATCCAATCCCTGAACTTAGAGTCAGACAATGGACCAGGATTAGCGGGTAACATCCCGGAACCGGAACTTCCAAAATTGGAAACTCCGCGCCCCCTGGATCCCAGATCGGGTAGGGGTTTGGATTCAATTCCACCCACCCACCCAAACACAAGCGACCTTTCCCATATAAGGCAAGAGCCCCAGGAAACAGTACATCATTACTGGGCCAGATTCCTCCTTGCGATGAACAAGGTTAAGGACTGTCGCGAGGAAGACGCAATCTTATTTTTCTGCAATAATTGCACGGACAATGGAATCCTTGACACCATAAATCACCGTGAGATAACATGCTTTGCTGGCTTGGCGTCCATAGTACGAAAGTATTGTGCGATGGAAAGTGCCTGGAAAACCGAATGAAACTTTTGGGATAATCCGGCCCTGAACACAAACCCAGTCCGAAATAAAAGGGTGCATTATCACAATACACCTGGGTTAACTACCAAAAAGCAAAAACCCTCTACAGGGCAAGGAACCGTACTGGAGGGATGGCTCAACGGACCCTGCAAAATTCATAGCACGGCAGATATAATACCAACGCACAGCCTTAGAGCATGTTGGATACTCTGGCAGGTGGCCAAAAGTGGTGAGGATCTTCTTATCCCATATACCACAGAGCACCATCCAGTGGATAACAATACGGTGTTAACAGTGTTCGAGACCTTTGCGTCAAATAATAGACACAAGCGAACACTCCGCAGCATGGCCAAAATCTGCCACATAGCAGCAACAAATCCATGGAGTGACACGGCTATTACCTTCAATGTCAGTGATGAACCCAAATTCCGAACAGCCCGAGCACCAGCCGCTCTGGTCCTCAGTCCAATCGTGGACGGCTTTCGACTCACCAAAGTACTCATGGACGGCGGCAGCGGACTAAACCTCATCTATGAGGAAACCCTTCAAAAGATGGAAATAGACTAGAACCGCATCGAGCAAAGTAGCACAACCTTTAGAGGAATTATCCCCAGTCAGGAAGCACGCTGTGCTGGGAAAATCACACTAGATGTGGTATTCGGCACGCCGGACAATTACAGGTCCGAAGAAATTACATTCCAAGTGGCCCCGTTCAGCAGTGGCTATCACGCTCTTTTAGGACGGGAGGCGTTCACAATCTTCCAAGCCGTACCCCATTATGGGTACATGAAGCTTAAAATGCCCGGGCCCAACAGAATCATCACTCTCGCTAGTGATCCGGACATAGCACTCCGTGCCAAAAACAAAACAGCGGCATTGGCCCTCGAGGCATTATCCAAAGCCCTCTCGGCCGAGGAGTTAACCACGCTACGCTCCACAGTGGACAGGGACGATGTGATACTCGACAAGAGATCCAAGTCCACCTCTTTTAAACCAGCGGATGAAATAGTCAAATTCCAGGTCCACCCAACGGACCCTACCAAAATATCCTCCATCGAGGCACAGTTAAACCCCGCTGTGGACGCCGCTCTACGGGAGTTCCTGTGCGAGAATTGGGACATATTCGCCTGGCATCCCTCAGACATGCCCGGAATCCCACGCAGGTTGGCCGAGCATAGCCTCAATATCCTAAAGGGATTCAAGCTGGTCAAGCAAGCTCTTCGGCGTTTCTCCGAACCTAAGAGACAGGCCATGGGAGAAGAACTAGCCAAGTTATTGGAGGCCGGATTCATCAGAGAAATAAAACATCCGGATTGGCTAGCAAACTTGGTGATGGTACCAAAGAAGGAAAAATGTGTTTTCGGCGTACCAGCCGGAAAGCTCCTGGGATTCATCGTCTCCAGTAGAGGTATTGAAGCTAATCCGGCCAAAATCCGAGCTTTGTCATAGTTGGCTACCCCAACAGACCTCAAACAAATCCAGAAGTTAACTGGATGCGTGGCGGCTCTAAGCCGCTTTATCTCCCGCTTAGGAGAAAAGGCTTTACCCCTTTATTGCCTCCTTTGGCGCACCGAACACTTCGAGTGGACGGACGCGGCCACAGCTGGATTGGAAGAAATAAAGGCCATTCTAGCAACCAACCCAATCCTGGCCATGCCAAACATCGGCGAACCAATGCTGTTGTACATTGCGGCAACTCATCAAGTTGTAAGCGCGGTGCTCGTTGTTGAACGGGAAGCGGACGGACACAAATTCCCTCTTCAAAAGCCGGTATACTATGTATCCACTGTCATCACTCCATGCAAATCACAGTACCCACATTACCAAAAGATAACATATGTGGTATTCATGGCATCATGGAAACTGTGACACTACTTTCTAGAGTGTTCGATTACAGTAGCCTCGGAAGTGCCACTTAATGATATTATCAACAACCGCGACGCTACGGGCCGGATTGCCAAATGGGACATTGAGCTCCTCCCATTCGACATAACATACAAACCTCGCTGAGTCATTAAATCGCAAGTACTGGCTGACTTCATCGCTGAATGAATGGAGGCCGAACTCCCTCAAGAGTACGACGCATACTCCAATTGGATCATGCACTTCGACAGTTCTAAAATGTTGGCCGGTCTAGGGGCTGGCGTCGTCCTGACGTCCCCAACCGGAGATACCGTTCGGTACATACTGCAAATATTGTATACAAACTCCAACAATGCAGCTGAATACGAAGCTTTGTTGCATGGTCTTCGGATGGCAGTCTCCATGGGCATTCAACGCCTGGAGGTGCGTGGGGATTCAAACCTTGCAATATCCCAAATAAACAGAGATTTTGACGCGAAGGATCCGAAAATGGCGGTCTACCAAAACGCCATCCTAAAAATGCCAGCACGGTTAGAGGGACTCGAATTTCACCATGTGGCTCGGGAAAACAATCAGGCGGCGGATATCTTCGCCCGCATCGGCACAAAACGCGACGCGGTCCCCCCCCAACATATTTTTGGAAAGGCTTTTCAAGCCATCCGTAGTATGGGAAGGGGACACCGGTAACAGCAGTCCGGACCCGGCCCAAATACCCGATACCGAACTCTCTGACACAATCGGAGGCTCCGCCACCGAAATAACACCGTCAGCCCATGAAATAATGGCCATTATTGCTCCGTGGACAGAACCATTCCTGTCCTACCTAACTAGACAGGAACTTCCGAAGGACCAAAATGAGGCACGTTGCATAGTGCGGCGATCCAAGGCCTACAGGGTCCATGAGGGAGAATTGTACAAGAAAGCACTACCGGAGTCCTTCAAAGGTGCATCTCCGAAGAGGATGGGCGGAATCTTTTGGCAGAAATTCACGCCGGACTCGGCGGTGATCACGCCGCAGCCCGGGCTCTTGTAAGCAAGGCCTTCCGTACAGGATTCTATTGGCCAACGGCCCGAGCAGACGCACAGGACTTGGTCCAACGTTGTGCCGGTTGCCAGCTCTTTGCAAATCAAAGCCACATGCCACCCACCGCCCTCCAGACAATCCCCAATACATGGCCCTTTGCGGTCTAGGGGCTTGACATGGTTGGACCCCTTAAAGGGGGAACCCACAAGAAAAAATACTTATTGGTCATGGTGGATAAATTCACCGAATGGATAGAGGCCAAACCAGTTAAAACAGCCGAATCCGGACCGGTGATAGATTTCATATCCGGGGTTGTACACCGTTATGGCGTCCCCCACAGCATCATCACTGATAATGGCACAAACTTCACGGCCGACGAGGTAAAACTCTGGTGCAGCAAAATGGGCATCAAGCTCGGTTATGCCTCAGTCTATCACCCACAAACCAACGGTCAAGTCGAGCGAGCAAACGGTCTTATAATGAGCGGCATTAAACCTAGATTAGTGTGTTCCTTAACAGAGTCTAACACGCACTGGGTAGAGGAGCTCGACTCCGTACTCTGGGGGCTGCGGACCACGCCGAATCGTAGTACCGGATATACACCCTTCTTTATGGTGTACGGCGCAGAGGCAGTCTTGCCCTGTGACATAATTCATGACTCACCTAGAGTGCGCATGTACGAAGAAAGAGAAGCCGAGCTCGATTGGCAGGACAATCTGGACACCTTGGAGGAGGAGCGTGATGTAGCCAAAGCCCGTTCCGCATTTTACCAGCAACAGGCTCGCAGATACCAAAGCAGAGAAGTACGGGCCAAAACTTATAACATTGGCGAACTAGTTCTACGCCTGCCGGATAAGAAAAAGAACAAGAATGGGAAGGTCCCTTCATTATCGACCAAGTTCTGACCGGTGGAACGTACCGACTGCGGGATGCATCGACTAGTCGACTCGAGCCGAACCCATGGAACGCGGCTAGGCTCCGAAGATTCTACGCCTAGCACCGGACTCTATGTTAGTCCCCTCCCCTTGTCCATTTTTTCACAAATACATTATCTATCTTGTTTGCCTTTCTTTCTTTCTTTTCTTATTTCCCTAGGCCTTCAAGGGTCACCTTGTGCCTTGTTTGCACATTACAGATGCGCTAGCCGCACTCTTCATGCCTGGGGGCTTCTTTCACAGAAGCTTAAATTATTTATCCGGGCTTCATTCCCAACACATGTGTTATACTTTCGCATGTACCTTTTTTCACCATTATATGCATCGATATGACTTAAGTTTTGGCCAAGCTGGTTGCGTGGCTCTTGTATTTATGCCCTATGTTCCCGTTAATTCGGCTAGGACATAAGGGGAGCACCTCTATGAATGTTACCGCCGGGTCAGCCGGATGTGTACCTCAGACTGGGTGAAGCCGAAAGCTAGCGTTCTTAAGGGAATATTCGGTCGGTGAACAAAAGATGACTCTTATTTTCCATATCTGCCCCTAGATGTTTTTCCTGCATTTCCCATCGCAGTCCGGACATGCACTTTAGGGCATGCTTGCCCAGGGAAAGGAACCCTTAACGGAACTATTCTCCCTGGAAGATGTTTCTTACTACCCATGTAATATAACATAACTAGTTGGGCACTTGTCTTATAAAGCACTAATGACCCCTATGCCTAGTCTCCACGCATACCCCGGTTCTTATATAACTGAGCGGGTATTCGGATACACTCCGGACTATTGGGCCCGGAGAGCAAAAAGGTCCGCAATGACAAATGATCTACAATCCGGCTAGAAGGCATTATACATGTCACTTCAATTACATAGTCATGCAGACTGACTAAATTCTTCTTCTATACCATCCAACAGGCGGTCTAGCTTACAATCCTGTTCGGAATACTTTGCGGCTAATTCTACTTGCCCATAAACTAAGCTAACAGGAATCTCTTTTCCGTCGGGCCCCACAGGTCCGACCTCGGCCATGTCATTTGGGTCTGTTTTGGTATACCGCGTCTTCACCATGGCCCAGGCTTCTCTGGCACCCTGTCGGCAGGCCGATATCTTCCATAATCGGAATCGCCACCGCGCTCCTTTGAGCTTCTCTGCAAGCTCCGTGACAGCCTCTGGCAGGGAGACGGACGGCCACAAGGCCTGGGCAACACCCTGCATCACCTGCCGAACTTGTTCGTGCAGATGTGACAGCATACCTACAGACCTGGGTCCAGGCATTTCCTCTGCGGGACGACCCGTCAGCATACCTACAGACGTAACGCTGTTAGTCGACTTCTTCGCCGAATACCTTTGAAGGATTCGTTCAAGCACTTACTAAAAATGCCGCATCGAAGCCTCTTATTCTCCTTCTCGGAGTCTGCAAGCTGGCCCTGTCGTGGTTCTAACTCTGACAGTGATGTAGGGGGTATGTATGGAGAGGCTAGATCTCATCTATTGGGAAGTTGTAAACACACCAAGATGTACGAGTTCAGGCCCTTCGCAGAGGAAGTAACAGCCCTACGTCTCGGTGCCCGGAGGCGGTCGACTGGATTACTGGCGTGTGAATAACAGGGGTGCGAACCCTTCATCCTGAGGAGGGGGGTGGCTTATATAGAGTTCGCCGGCCCCCTCCTGCCCTCAATAATGCAGGGTTTTTAGGTACATTTAAGGCCGGGCGTTACTGGTAACGCCCCTAATAAAGTGCTATAATGACCATAAAGACTACTTAACAGCTGACCGTTTGCCTGCGGAGTGACTATAGGTCTCCTGGCGGTCGAGTGGTTGGCTTCGTGGTCGAGTGATAGCTTTCTGGTCGAGTGTCTTGAATCCGTCGAGTGGGATACCTTCAAGTCGATTGAAAGGTGACTTCTCCTAGGGATGTCCTAGGGTAGGGCTCCTTGGACAGGTCCGTGCCCCTACCCTAGGTACATGGCTTCATCATTAGCCCCCGAATGGATCGAGGTTAGAGTGGGGAAAGAGTTGGAGATCTTTCCGACTGGTTCTTTGGGCTACGTGAGCGCCTCGTTTTGGGTCAATCATCACGGATGACGTTGCCAACCTTTTTCAGTCGCCTTGATCCATTCTAGGCCTTTCGTCGAGTGAATTTCTTTATTTGTGACATACCGAGCGTCGGCGCGGGCGGGGTCTTCCGTTTTGACAAGTTGTTCTGCAGCCCGCGGATGTCGTGGGATTTCAGATTTTGGGAAGCGCGCGGGATGGGAGCGGCCGCAGTAATCGGAAGCGATAAAGCGGAAGCTCCTCGATCCCTGCATCGCCTTTTTCACCACGTACTGCGCACGCGTCCGCTGCGGGATTTGACTGGATAGTTTGGGCCTACCAGTCAGCCACTCGGGAGCGGCCCCTTATAAATCGCCGGCTCGGGGTTTCCAAGCAGTGCGCTCTCTTCTCCTCCTTTCTTCTTCCTCTCTCCCTTCGCAAGTCCTTCCGCCACCTCCGTTCTCGCCCCAGCGCAGCAGGCCTGTGCGAGACTTTGCCGGCGACGATGACGAAGGGCAAGACCTCCGTTCTGGAGCGCGTGAAGAAGGCGGCGGCGCAGGGGAAGGGGAAAAGATCTGCTCGGGGCGGATCCTCCTCAAGGTCCGCTCTGCCCAAGGGCTGGATCCTGGGCGATTGGATGCCGTCAGTGATCCGGCAAGAGGATCTCGACGACATGGTCGAGGGGGGAGTCATTCCCCACGAGGCTGCGCGTCTTCCGAGGAGAGAGATTGAACCTCAACCCCGTGATGGTGAGTGCATGCTCCTAGCCACCCACATCGACCGAGGGTTTTCTCTGCCGCCCCATCCTTTTTTCCGGAGCTTCTTGAACTTCTTCGGAGCGCAGCTCCACCACTTCACTCCCAACTCCATTGTATACCTTGCCGCTTTCATTTCCATGTGTGAGGCTTTCTTGGGTTGCCGCCCCCATTGGGGACTTTTCAAGCACATCTTTACCTGCCGTTCTCGATCGGTCAAGAATGCCAAGTCGAGTGACGGGAGGACACAGGTGATCCAGTTGTGCGGGGGCTTGGCGATCCAGACGAGGGGGAAGAGCTGCTTTCCATCCATTACTTTCCCGGAGTCGGTCCGTGGCTGGCAGGCGACCTGGTTCTACTGTCAGGACCAGGCGACCCCAGGACAGTCGACTGGTCTTCCTCCTTTCACCCTCGACCGAGCTGAAAAACCTGCTTCTCTGAAAGTGGCACCGGAGGAAAGGGCTCAAGTCAAAGTGCTGGCCGGTCGAGTGGTTGAGCTTGTCCGTGAGGGCGTGGGGCATGGATTTGCTGGAGGTCTTCCTCCGGAGGCGCATCCAACCGCTCCAGGCTCGTGACCACCCGATGTGGTTGTACTCGGGTCTTGACGACACCACTCGGATCCACCCGGAGGAGGTCACCGATGAGATGCTGGAGGGGTGGCTATCGAGCATCACAGGAAACAAGGACAACCCCCGAGGAGCCAGGAGGGTAATTCCACTCGACAACTCGTATGACGTGGACCAGGTATGTCTCTATGCTCCTGACTGAGGTCTTGTTTTTCTTCATTGGTCTTCTTTGAGTTGGTCGATTGATCTTTGTCTTGTCTGTTGTTTTTCAGGCGACTACTGAGATGTACTCGACGCCCAATGGGGCACAGGGGCCAACTGAGGAAGGGGAGGCGAGCGGAGGTGAGAGCGGGGACGATCAAGGCGAGTGGGAGTCCGACGGTGAAGGAGAGGGAGGCGACGATGTCGACTCCAGCGAAGAGGAGGAGGAGGTTGAACCACCCCCCCCCCCCCGCCCGGAGGGGCGATCCAAGCTCACGCACGATCCAGCGCGGGAGCGGGGTAGTGCGACTGCTCCTGCTGGGCAGTCGTCGAAACACCCTCGGACCTCTTCTCCTACGCCGACTGGAAAGGCTCCCAAGCACCCGCGCGCAGCGCCGTCCAAGCCGCCCAAGGCTCTGCCCAAGATGAAGATGGCCGTCCCCACCATTTCTAGGTAATAATAAAACTTGTTATCCTTTGTCGACCGTGGACGGATCCTTGGTCGATCCATTGAGCCAACCGACTGACTTTCGAGGCTTGCAGTGCTGCTACTTCTGAGATCTCCGCCAAGGACGACGACCAAGAGATGGATGATGCTGTTACCTCCAACCCTGGTATGATTACTGACGTTCCGCTTTGAGTCGACTAAACATTTATTGCAACCCTGGTCGATTGAACGTTTCCTTTGTAGCCCCTCCTCATGTTGTCGACCTCCCGGATGACGACGACAACGAACCACTGAGAATGAGGAGGAACAAGAGGTCGACGGCTGACAAGACCCCCAAACCTGCTCCGGCGTCTAAGGCCATGGCTCGGGATGGTGGTGACACCACTCGGGCTTCTGTGACTTTCGCCATTCCTCTGATGAGCGTGCGGCCTTCGGCGTCGACTGCGGATCCACCTTCGCTTTTTGCTGCGTACCCCGTCCCTGAGGACCAAGCGGCTGCAGCAAAGGAGGCTATACGCCAGGCGGGGATCATGATGGAGCAAGTGAAGATGGCTCGGGAGGCCAGCCAAGCAGCCTATGACGCGAGTTCGGCTCTTCAGAGCAACGTCCAGGTCAGTCGACTCAACACTTGGTCTGTTATGATATGCTGTTTGAAGAGTCTCTTTTCCGAAGATCTTTTGTATCTGTATCTGTACACCCATTGGGTGTGTCTGCCAATTCTTGGACGAGTGGGGGCACGCTAAGTGCACCCACTGGGTGTAGTCCCCGAGACTACGGTGGACTGCTGGCAGTCGACTGTAGTCTTTACATTGTGTTGCTGTAGCTGTATTTCTTCACTCGGTTTTTCCCCGAAGATCTTTTTTTTGGTCAAACCGGTGGGGGCACGCTGAGTGCACCCACTGGGTGTAGTCCCCGAGACTACTGTCGAATGTTTTTGATTCGGCTGTGGTCTTAGAAACGTCGTCATTGTCTCTTAGTTACTCGGAAGCAACTTATCTTGGACGTCTGTCGACTGATTTTTCTTTTACAGAAATCCCGCGAACTTGTAGCTCGCTATACCGAGTTGGAGAAGCAGAAGATTCAACTGAATCTTGATCTGGAGCTGGCCAGAACAGAGCTGCAGAAAGTCAGAGACGGCGCCGCAGGTAAGACGACTTTGTCGACTGGTTAGTTTTTAGGCTTGAGTATCCTTCTGCTATTTCCGATTCAATCATCATTTCTTCGCAGAAAAACTGAACGAAGCTCTGGCGAAGAAGGATCAGGACTTCGCTGCTGCCCGTAAGGAGGCTGATGACAAGACCTCTCTGGCGGTACAGAAGCTGGCTTCGGTCGACCACTTAGAAGAAGAGAATACCAAGCTGAAGACCGCTCTGAATGAAGCCAACAGAGAGTGTTCACGTTGGAAGAAGGAGAACCTCACCCTGAACGAGAAGATGGAAGGCATCGCTCGCAGGAGGGACGACCTGGAGAGCTACTTGAGGAGCCTCGCCAAGAAGTTGT